>NC_091380.1:14651713-14686659 GCF_038502225.1 Cherax quadricarinatus
ATAACACTAGACTGGTTTATGTTCCTTTCCGATGCTAAGTGATGGCACAGGATTGGTTTATGTTCCTCGGTATGCTGACTGATGATGACACTGGACTGTTTTATGTTGCTTGGCATGCTAAGTGATGACACTGTACTGGTTTATATTCCTTTGTATGATAAGTGATGACACTCGACTGGTTTATGTTCCTTAGCATGCTGAGTGATGTTGACACTGGACTGGTTTAAGTTCCTTGGTGTGGTAAATGATGACACTGGACAGGTTTATGTTCCTTTGTATGCTGAGTAATGATGACACTGGACTGGTTTATGTTTCATGGTATGCTGGGTGATAACACTGGACGGGTTTATGTTCCATGGTATGCTAACTGATGACATTGGACTTGTTTATGTTCCTTGGTATGCTAAGTGATGACACTGGACTGGTCTAAGTTACTTGGTATGCTAAGTGATGACACTGGACTGGTTTATGTTACTTTGTATGCTGAGTGATGATGACACTGGGTTGGTTTATGTTACTTGGTATGCTAAGTTATGACACTGGACTGGTTTATCTTCCTTTGAATGCTAAGTGATGACACTGGACTGGTTTATGTTCCTTGGTATGCTGAGTGATGACCCTGGACTGGTTTATGTTCCTTGGTATGATAAGTTGTGACACTGGACTGGTTTATGTTCTTTGGTATACAGAGCGATGATGACACTGGACTGGTTTATGTTCCTTGGTATGCTGAGTGATGATGACACTGGATTGGTTTATGTTCCTTGGTATGCTAAGTCATAACACTGGACTGGTTTATGTTCCTTGGTATACTGAGTGGTGACACTCTACTGGTTTATGTTCCTTGGTATGCTGAGTGATGATGACACTGAACTGGTTTAATTTCCTTCGTATGCTGAGGGATGATTGCACTTGACTTGTTTATGTTCCTTGGTATGCTAAGTGATGAGACAAGAATGGTTTAAGTGCCTTGGCATGCTGAGTGATGATGACACTGGACTGGTTTATGTTCCTTGGTATGCTCATTGATGACACTGGACGGGTTTATCTTCCTTGGAATGCTGAGTGATGACATAGGACTGGTTTATTTTCCTTCGTATGCTGAGTGATCATGACACAGATCTGGTTTATGTTCCTTGGTATGCTAAGTGATGACACAGGCCTGGTTTAAGTTCGTCGGTATGCTGAGTGATGACACAGGACTGGTTTATGTTACTTGGTATGCTGAGTGATGATGACACGGGACTCGTTTATATTCCTTGGTATGCTAGGTGATGACACTGGACTGGTTTATGTTCCTTGGTATGATAAGTGATCACACAGGCCTGGTTTAAGTTCGTCGGTATGCTGAGTGATGATGACACTGAACTAGTTTATGTTCCTTTGTAAGGTAAGTGATGACGCAGGATTGGTTTATGTTTTTTTATGCTAGTTGATGACACAGGCCTGGTTTATGTTCCTTGGTATGCTGAGTGATGATGACACTAAACTGGTTTATGTTCTTTGGTAAGGTAAGTGATGACGAACGACTGGTTTGTGTTCCTTTGTATGCTGAGTGATGATGACACTGGACTGGTTTATGTTCCTTTGAATGTAAGTGATGACACTGGACAGCTTTATGTTCCTTTGTATGCTAAGTTATGATAACACTAGACTGGTTTATGTTCCTTGGTATGCTAAGTGATGGCACACGATTAGTTTATGTTCCTTGGTATGCTGAGTGATGATGACACTAAACTGGTTTATGTTCTTTGGTAAGGTAAGTGATGACGAACGACTGGTTTGTGTTCCTCGGTATACTGACTGATGATGACACTGGACTGTTTTATGTTGCTTGGTATGCTAAGTGATGACACAGGACAGGTTTGTGTTCCTTGGTATGCTGAGAGATGATGACACTGGACTGGTTTATGTTCCTTATAATGCTAAGTGATGACACTGTACTGGTTTATATTCCTTTGTATGATAAGTGATGACACTGGACTAGTTTATGTTCCTTAGCATGCTGAGTGATGTTGACACTGGACTGGTTTATGTTCCTTGGTGTGGTAAATGATGACACTGGACTAGTTTATGTTCCTTTGTATGCTGAGTAATGATGACACTGGACTGGTTTATGTTCCTTGGTTTGCTGGGTGATAATACTGGACGGGTTTATGTTCCTTAGTATGCTAACTGATGACATTGGACTTGTTTATGTTCCTTGGTATGCTAAGTGATGACACTGGACTTTTTTATGTTACTTTGAGTGCTGAGTGATGATGACACTTGACTGGTTTATGTTCCTTGGTATGCTGAGTCATGACACTGGACTGGTTTATCTTCCTTTGAATGCTAAGTGATGACACTGGACTGGTTTATGTTCCTTGGTATGCTGAGTGATGACCCTGGACTGGTTTATGTTCCTTGGTATGCTGAGTGGTGACACTGGACTGGTTTATGTTCTTTGGAATGCTAAGTGATGACACTGAACTGGTTTATGTTCCTTGGTATACTGAGTGATGATGACACTGGACTGGTTTATGTTCCTTGGTATGCTGAGTGATGATGACACTGAACTGGTTTATGTTCCTTGGTATACTGAGTGATGATGACACTGGACTGGTTTATGTTCCTTGGTATGCTGAGTGATGATGACACTGGATTGGTTTATGTTCCTTGGTATGCTGAGTGATGACCCTGGACTGGTTTATGTTCCTTGGTATGCTAAGTGATGATAGAGAACTGGTTTATGTTCCTTGGTATGCTGAGTAATGATGGCACTGAACTGATTTATGTTCCTTGGTATGCTGAGTGATGATGACACTGGACTGGTTTATGTTCCTTGGTATGCTAAGTGATGATAGAGAACTGGTTTATGTTCCTTGGTATGCTGAGTAATGATGGCACTGGACTGGTTTATGTTCCTTGGTATGCTGAGTGATGATGACACTGGACTTGTTTATGTTCCTTTGTATGCTAAATGATGACACAGGACTGGTTTATGTTCCTTGATATGCTAAGTGATGACACTGGACTGGTTTATGTTCCTTGGTATGCTGAGTGATGATAACACTGGACTGGTTTATGTTCCTATGTATGCTAAGTGATGTCACACGACTGGTTTATGTTCCTTGGTATGCTAAGTGATGACACTGGACTGGTTTATGTTCCTTCGTGTGCTGAGTGATGATGACACTGGAATGGTTTATGCTCTTTTGGTATGCTAAGTGATGACACTTGACGGGTTTATGTTCCACGGTATTCTGAGTGACGATAACACTGGACTGGTTTATGTTCCTTTGTATGCTAAGTTATGATACATGACTGGTTTATGATCCTTGGTATGCTGAGTGATGACATTGGACTGGTTTATGTTCCTTGGTATGCTGAGTGATGATGACACTGGACTGGTTTATGTTCCTAGGTATGCTAAGTGATGTCACACGACTGGTTTATGTTCCTTGGTATGCTAAGTGATGACACTGGACTGGTTTATGTTCCTTGGTATGCTGAGTGATGATGACACTGGACTGGTTTATGCTCTTTTGGTATGCTAAGTGATGACACTTGACGGGTTTATGTTCCACGGTATTCTGAGTGACGATAACACTGGACTGGTTTATGTTCCTTTGTATGCTAAGTTATGATACATGACTGGTTTATGATCCTTGGTATGCTAAGTGACGACACTGGACTGGTTTATGTCCCTTGGTATGCTAAGTGATGACACTTTACGGGTTTATGCTCCTTCGTATACTGAGTGATGATGACAGTGGACTGGTTTATGTTCCTTGGTATACTTAGTGATTACACTGAGCGGGTTTATGTTCATTGGTATGCTAAATGATGAAACTGGACTGGTTTATTTTAATTGGTATGCTGCGTAATGACACTGGACTGGTTTATGTTTCTTGGTATGCTAAGTGATGGCATTAGACTGGTTTATGTTCCTTGGTATGCTAAGTTTTGATATTGGACAAGTTTATGTTCCTTTTTATGTTGAGTGATGATGACACAGGATTGGTTTATGTTCCTTGGTATGCTGGGTGATGATGACACTGGACTGGTTTAAGTTCCTTGGTATGCTAAGTGATGACACTGGACTGGTTTGTGTTCCTTGGTATGCTGAGTGATGATGACACTGGAGGGGTTTATGTTTTTGGAATGCTAAGTGATTACACTGGACTGGTTTATGTTCGTTGGTATGCTAAGTGATGACACTGGACTGGTTTATGTTCCTTGGTATGCTGAGTGACGACACTGGACTAGTTTATGTTCCTTTATATGCTGACAGATGACAGCAAGGAAATGAGTGAGCTACTCAAGTCCCAATATGACTCAGTTTTTAGCAAGCCGCTAACCAGACTGAGAGTCGAAGATCAAAATGAATTTTTTATGAGAGAGCCACAAAATTTGATTAACACAAGCCTATCCGATGTTATCCTGACGCCAAATGACTTCGAACAGGCGATAAATGACATGCCCATGCACTCTGCCCCAGGGCCAGACTCATGGAACTCTGTGTTCATCAAGAACTGCAAGAAGCCCCTATCACGAGCCTTTTCCATCCTATGGAGAGGGAGCATGGACACGGGGGTCGTCCCTCAGTTACTAAAAACAACAGACATAGCCCCACTCCACAAAGGGGGCAGTAAAGCAACAGCAAAGAACTACAGACCAATAGCACTAACATCCCATATCATAAAAATCTTTGAAAGGGTCCTAAGAAGCAAGATCACCACCCATCTAGAAACCCATCAGTTACACAACCCAGGGCAACATGGGTTTAGAACAGGTCGCTCCTGTCTGTCTCAACTACTGGATCACTACGACAAGGTCCTAAATGCACTAGAAGACAAAAAGAATGCAGATGTAATATATACAGACTTTGCAAAAGCCTTCGACAAGTGTGACCATGGCGTAATAGCGCACAAAATGCGCGCTAAAGGAATAACAGGAAAAGTTGGTCGATGGATCTATAATTTCCTCACTAACAGAACACAGAGAGTAGTCGTCAACAGAGTAAAGTCCGAGGCAGCTACGGTGAAAAGCTCTGTTCCACAAGGCACAGTACTAGCTCCCATCTTGTTCCTCATCCTCATATCCGACATAGACAAGGATGTCAGCCACAGCACCGTGTCTTCCTTTGCAGATGACACCCGAATCTGCATGACAGTGTCTTCCATTGCAGACACTGCAAGGCTCCAGGCGGACATCAACCAAATCTTTCAGTGGGCTGCAGAAAACAATATGAAGTTCAACGATGAGAAATTTCAATTACTCAGATATGGTAAACATGAGGAAATTAAATCTTCATCAGAGTACAAAACAAATTCTGGCCACAAAATAGAGCGAAACACCAACGTCAAAGACCTGGGAGTGATTATGTCGGAGGATCTCACCTTCAAGGACCATAACATTGTATCAATCGCATCTGCTAGAAAAATGACAGGATGGATAATGAGAACCTTCAAAACTAGGGAGGCCAAGCCCATGATGACACTCTTCAGGTCACTTGTTCTATCTAGGCTGGAATATTGCTGCACTCTAACAGCACCTTTCAAGGCAGGTGAAATTGCCGACCTAGAAAATGTACAGAGAACTTTCACGGCGCGCATAACGGAGATAAAACACCTCAATTACTGGGAGCGCTTGAGGTTTCTAAACCTGTATTCCCTGGAACGCAGGAGGGAGAGATACATGATTATATACACCTGGAAAATCCTAGAGGGACTAGTACCGAACTTGCACACGAAAATCACTCACTACGAAAGCAAAAGACTTGGCAGACGATGCACCATCCCCCCAATGAAAAGCAGGGGTGTCACTAGCACGTTAAGAGACCATACAATAAGTGTCAGGGGACCGAGACTGTTCAACTGCCTCCCAGCACACATAAGGGGGATTACCAACAGACCCCTGGCAGTCTTCAAGCTGGCACTGGACAAGCACCTAAAGGCTGTTCCTGATCAGCCGGGCTGTGGCTCGTACGTTGGTTTGCGTGCAGCCAGCAGCAACAGCCTGGTTGATCAGGCGCTGATCCACCAGGAGGCCTGGTCACAGACCGGGCCGCGGGGGCGTTGACCCCCGAAACTCTCTCCAGGTAAACTCCAGGTAAACAGGTCTGGTTTATGTTCCTTGGTAAGCTAAGTGATGACACCGGACTGGTTTATGTTCCTTTTTATGCTAAGTGATGACACTGGACTGGTTAATGTTCCTTGTTATGCTAAATGATGAGACTGGACTGGTTTATGTTCCTTGGTATACTGACAGATGATGACACTGGACTGGTTTATGTTCCTTGGTATGCTATGTGGTGACACTGGACGGATTTATGTTCCTTGGTATGCTGGTTGATGATGACACTGGACTGGTTTATGTTCCTTTGTATGCTAAGTGATGATACAGAACTGGTTTTTGTTCCTTGGTATGCTATGTGATGACGCTGGACTGGTTTATGTTCCTTGGTATGCTGAGTTATGATGACACTGGACTGGTTTATGTTCTTGGTGTGCTAAGTGATGACACTGGACGTGTTTATGTTCCTTGGTATGCTGATTGATGATCACACTGGACTGGTTTATGTTCCTTGGTATGCTGAGTGATGACACTGGACTGGTTTATGTTCCTTGGTATGCTGAGTGATGATAACACTAGACTGGTTTATGTTCCTTGGTTTGCTGAGTGATGATGTCACTCAACTGGATTATGTTCCTTGGTATGCTGAGTGATGATGACACAAGACTTGTTTATGTTTCTTGGCATGGTAAGTGACGACACTGGACGGGTTTATGTTCCTTGGTATGCTGAGTGATGGCACTGGACTGATTTATGTTCCTTGGTATGCTAAGTAATGACACTGGACTGGTTTATGTTCCTTTGTATGCTGAGTGATGACACTGGACTGGTTTATGTCCCTTGGTATGCTGAGTGACGATGAGTCTGGACTGGTTTATGTTACTTTGTATGCTAAGTGATGATACAGCGCTGGTTTATATTCCTTGGTATGCTAAGTGATGACGCTGGACTGGTTTATGTTCCTTGGTATGCTGATTTATGATGACACTGTACTGGTTTATGTTCCTTGGTATGTTAAGTGATGAGACTGGACTGGTTTATGTTCCTTGGTATGCTAAGTGATCACACTGTACTGGTTTATGTTCCTTTGTATGCTAAGTTATGACAGTGGACTGGTTTATGTTCCTTGTAATGCTGAGTGATGACACTGGTCTCGTTTATGTTCCTTGATATGCTGAGTGATGACACTGGACTGGTTTATGTTCCTTGGTATGCTGAGTGATGGCACAGGACTGTTTTATGTTCCTTGGTATCCTGAGTGATGATGACACTGGACTGGTTAATGTTCTTTGGTACGCTAAGTGATGACACTGTACTGGTTTATGTTCCTTTATATGGTAATTGATGACACGGAACTGGTTTATGTTCCTTGGTATGCTGAGTGATGATGACACAGGACTGGTTTATGTTCCTTGGTATGCTGAGTGATGATGACACTGGACTGGTTTATGTTCCTTGGTATGCTGAGTGATGACACTGAACTGGTTTATGTTCCTTGGTATGCTGAGTGATGATAACACTAGACTGGTTTATGTTCCTTGGTATACTTAGTGATTACACTGATCGGGTTTATGTTCATTGGTATGCTAAGTAATGAAACTGGACTGGTTTACGTTCCTTTGTATTCTAAGTGATGACACTGGACTGGTTTATTTTAATTGGTATGCTGTGTAATGACACTGGACTGGTTTATGTTTCTTGGTATGCTAAGTGATGGCATTAGACTGGTTTATGTTCCTTGGTATGCTAAGTTTTGATATTGGACAAGTTTATGTTCCTTTTTATGCTGAGTGATGATGACACAGGATTGGTTTATGTTCCTTGGTATGCTGGGTGATGATGACACTGGACTGGTTTCAGTTCCTTGGTATGCTAAGTGATGACACTGGACTGGTTTGTGTTCCTTGGTATGCTGAGTGATGATGACACTGGATGGGTTTATGTTCTTTGGTATGCTAAGTGATTACACTGAACTGGTTTATGTTCGTTGGTATGCTAAGTGATGACACTGGACTGGTTTATGTTCCTTGGTATGCTGAGTGACGACACTGGGCTGGTTTATGTTCCTTTATATGCTGAGTTGTGACACAGGTCTGGTTTATGTTCCTTGGTATGCTAAGTGATGACACTGGACTGGTTTATGTTCCTTTTTATGCTAAGTGATGACACTGTACTGGTTTATGTTCCTTGGTATGCTAAGTGATGACACAGGACTGGTTTATGTTCCTTGGTATACTGAGAGATGATGACACTGGACTGGTTTATGTTCCTTGGTATGCTATGTGGTGACACTGGACGGGTTTATGTTCCTTGGTATGCTGAGTGATGATGACACTGGACTGGTTTATGTTCCTTGGTATGCTGAGTGATGACACTGAACTGGTTTATGTTCCTTGGTATGCTGAGTGATGATAACACTAGACTGGTTTATGTTCCTTGGTATACTTAGTGATTACACTGAGCGGGTTTATGTTCATTGGTATGCTAAGTAATGAAACTGGACTGGTTTACGTTCCTTTGTATTCTAAGTGATGACACTGGACTGGTTTATTTTAATTGGTATGCTGTGTAATGACACTGGACTGGTTTATGTTTCTTGGTATGCTAAGTGATGGCATTAGACTGGTTTATGTTCCTTGGTATGCTAAGTTTTGATATTGGACAAGTTTATGTTCCTTTTTATGCTGAGTGATGATCACACAGGATTGGTTTATGTTCCTTGGTATGCTGGGTGATGATGACAATGGACTGGTTTAAGTTCCTTGGTATGCTAAGTGATGACACTGGACTGGTTTGTGTTCCTTGGTATGCTGAGTGATGATGACACTGGATGGGTTTATGTTCTTTGGTATGCTAAGTGATTACACTGGACTGGTTTATGTTCGTTGGTATGCTAAGTGATGACACTGGACTGGTTTATGTTCCTTGGTATGCTGAGTGACGACACTGGACTAGTTTATGTTCCTTTATATGCTGAGTGGTGACACAGGTCTGGTTTATGTTCCTTGGTATGCTAAGTGATGACACCGGACTGGTTTATGTTCCTTTTTATGCTAAGTGATGACACTGGACTGGTTTATGTTCCTTGGTATGCTAAGTGATGACACAGGACTGGTTTATGTTCCTTGGTATACTGAGAGATGATGACACTGGACTGGTTTATGTTCCTTGGTATGCTATGTGGTGACACTGGACGGGTTTATGTTCCTTGGTATGCTGATTGATGATGACACTGGACTGGTTTATGTTCCTTTGTATGCTAAGTGATGATACAGAACTGGTTTTTGTTCCTTGGTATGTTATGTGATGTCGCTGGACTGGTTTATGTTCCTTGGTATGCTGAGTTATGATGACACTGGACTGGTTTATGTTCTTGGTGTGCTAAGTGATGACACTGGACGGGTTTATGTTCCTTGGTATGCTGATTGATGATGACACTGGACTGGTTTATGTTCCTTGGTATGCTGAGTGATGACACTGGACTGGTTTATGTTCCTTGGTATGCTGAGTGATGATGTCACTCAACTGGATTATGTTCCTTGGTATGCTGAGTGATGATGACACAAGACTTGTTTATGTTTCTTGGCATGCTAAGTGATGACACTGGACGGGTTTATGTTCCTTGGTATGCTGAGTGATGACACTGAACTGGTTTATGTTCCTTGGTATGATTAGTGATGACACTGGACTGGTTTATGTTCCTTGGTATTCTGAGTGATGACACTGGACTGGTTTATGTCCCTTGGTATGCTGAGTGACGATGACACTGGACTGGTTTATGTTCCTTGGTATGCTGAGTGGTGGCATTGGACTGGTTTATGTTCCTTGGTATGCTAAGTAATGACACTGGACTGGTTTATGTTCCTTTGTATGCTGAGTGATGACACTGGACTGGTTTATGTCCCTTGGTATGCTGAGTGACGATGAGTCTGGACTGGTTTATGTTACTTTGTATGCTAAGTGATGATACAGCTCTGGTTTATATTCCTTGGTATGCTAAGTGATGACGCTGGACTGGTTTATGTTCCTTGGTATGCTGAGTTATGATAACACTGTACTGGTTTATGTTCCTTGGTATGTTAAGTGATGACACTGGACTGGTTTATCTTCCTTGGTATGCTAAGTGATCACACTGGACTGGTTTATGTTCCTTTGTATGCTAAGTTATGACAGTGGACTGGTTTATGTTCCTTGGAATGCTGAGTGATGACACTGGTCTCGTTTATGTTCCTTGATGTGCTGAGTGATGACACTGGACTGGTTTATGTTCCTTGGTATGCTGAGTGATTGCACAGGACTGTTTTATGTTCCTTTGTATCCTGAGTGATGATGACACTGGACTGGTTTATGTTCTTTGGTATGCTAAGTGATGACACTGTACTGGTTTATGTTCCTTTATATGGTAAGTGATGACACGGAACTGGTTTATGTTCCTTGGTATGCTGAGTGATGATGACACAGGACTGGTTTATGTTCCTTGGTATGCTGAGTGATGATGACAGTGGACTGGTTTATGTTCCTTGGTATGCTGAGTGATGACACTGAATTGGTTTATGTTCCTTGGTATGCTGAGTGATGATAACACTAGACTGGTTTATGTTCCTTGGTTTGCTGAGTGATGATGTCACTCAACTGGATTATGTTCCTTGGTATGCTGAGTGATGATGACACTAGACTGGTTTATGTTCCTTGGTATGCTGAGTGATGATGACACTAGACTGGTTTATGTTCCTTGGTATGCTGAGTGATGATGACACTAGACTGGTTTATGTTCCTTGGTATGCTGAGTGATGATGACACTAGACTGGTTTATGTTCCTTGGTATGCTGAGTGATGATGACACTAGACTGGTTTATGTTCCTTGGTATGCTGAGTGATGATGACACTAGACTGGTTTATGTTCCTTGGTATGCTGAGTGATGATGACACTAGACTGGTTTATGTTCCTTGGTATGCTGAGTGATGATGACACTAGACTGGTTTATGTTCCTTGGTATGCTGAGTGATGATGACACTAGACTGGTTTATGTTCCTTGGTATGCTGAGTGATGATGACACTAGACTGGTTTATGTTCCTTGGTATGCTGAGTGATGATGACACTAGACTGGTTTATGTTCCTTGGTATGCTGAGTGATGATGACACTAGACTGGTTTATGTTCCTTGGTATGCTGAGTGATGATGACACTAGACTGGTTTATGTTCCTTGGTATGCTGAGTGATGATGACACTAGACTGGTTTATGTTCCTTGGTATGCTGAGTGATGATGACACTAGACTGGTTTATGTTCCTTGGTATGCTGAGTGATGATGACACTAGACTGGTTTATGTTCCTTGGTATGCTGAGTGATGATGACACTAGACTGGTTTATGTTCCTTGGTATGCTGAGTGATGATGACACTAGACTGGTTTATGTTCCTTGGTATGCTGAGTGATGATGACACTGGACTGGTTTATGTTCCTTGGTATGCTGAGTGATGATGACACTGGACTGGTTTATGTTCCTTGGTATGCTGAGTGATGATGACACTGGACTGGTTTATGTTCCTTGGTATGCTGAGTGATGATGACACTGGACTGGTTTATGTTCCTTGGTATGCTGAGTGATGATGACACTGGACTGGTTTATGTTCCTTGGTATGCTGAGTGATGATGACACTAGACTGGTTTATGTTCCTTGGTATGCTGAGTGATGATGACACTAGACTGGTTTATGTTCCTTGGTATGCTGAGTGATGATGACACTAGACTGGTTTATGTTCCTTGGTATGCTGAGTGATGATGACACTAGACTGGTTTATGTTCCTTGGTATGCTGAGTGATGATGACACTAGACTGGTTTATGTTCCTTGGTATGCTGAGTGATGATGACACTAGACTGGTTTATGTTCCTTGGTATGCTGAGTGATGATGACACTAGACTGGTTTATGTTCCTTGGTATGCTGAGTGATGATGACACTAGACTGGTTTATGTTCCTTGGTATGCTGAGTGATGATGACACTGGACTGGTTTATGTTCCTTGGTATGCTGAGTGATGATGACACTGGACTGGTTTATGTTCCTTGGTATGCTGAGTGATGATGACACTGGACTGGTTTATGTTCCTTGGTATGCTGAGTGATGATGACACTGGACTGGTTTATGTTCCTTGGTATGCTGAGTGATGATGACACTGGACTGGTTTATGTTCCTTGGTATGCTAAGTGATGATGACACTGGACTGGTTTATGTTCCTTTGAATGCTAAGTGATGATGAAAAGTATATACGAGGTTTAATATATAATTGTTGAAATGTCTTAAGTACATTGACTTTAATTGTTGAAATTTCTTTATTTTAGACTTAAAATATATCTTTAAATGAAGACTTAACAATTCTAACTTATCAATAAATAAGAAAAACATGCTGAAGATTTAAATTTATTAACATCTTGTTGATGCAATCATGTTGATGCCATCATCAATACTTGACGATGTTGATGCATAAGAACATAAGAAAGAAGGAACACTGCAACAGGTCTTCAGACCCTTGCAGAGCAGGTTAATGTCCCCCCACCCCCAAATTACCAATAACGCCCCCTGGATTAGCACAATGACCCACTCAGTCTTGTCACCTCCACTCAAGGATTGAACACGGCGCCAAACCCAGCAGCACAAGCTAGTCAGGTCCAACTCACACCCACATACACCCACTCATTTTTAAAACTACACAATGTTTTAGCCTGAATAACTGTACTCGGGAGTTTGTTCCACTCATCCACAACTTTCTTACCAAACCAGTGCTTTCCTATATCCTTCCTGAATCTGAATTTCTCCAACATGAAACCATTGCTGGAGGCCTGTCTTGTCTGGAAATTTTCACACACTATTTACATCCCCTTTATTTATTCCTGTTTTTCATTTATTCACCTCGATCATATCCTCCCTAATTCTACGCCTTTCTAGAGAGTGCAGATTCAGAGCCCTCAGTCTATCCTCATAGGGAAGATTTCTGATACATGGGATCATCTTTGTCATCCTCCTCTGTACGTTTTCCAGAGCATTTACATCCATTCTGTAATATGGTGACCAGAACTGAGCAGCATAGTCTAAATGAGGCCTAACCAAGGATATATAGAGTTGTAGAACAAGCTGAGGACTTCTATTATTTATACTTCTAGCTATGAAGCCAAGAATTCTGTTAGCTTTATTGCGAACACTAATGCACTCTTGTCTTGGTTTTAGATTACTGCTAACCAGAACTCCTAAATCCTTTTCGCAATCAGTAGTATTAATTAAGATCTAGATTATTTAGTTTATATGTCCAACATTTAGAACTTTGCATTTGACAATATTAAACTGCATCTA
This sequence comes from Cherax quadricarinatus, assembly GCF_038502225.1. NCBI lineage: Eukaryota > Metazoa > Arthropoda > Malacostraca > Decapoda > Parastacidae > Cherax > Cherax quadricarinatus. The sequence goes on from NC_091380.1 coordinate 14,665,121, forward strand.
CCACTTCTACGACCATTGCATCAGTCTATTCAATTCATCCTGGAATGCTCTATTGTCCTCATTAGAATGAATTGGACGGCCTATTTTGGTGTCATCAGCAAATTTGCTTATGTCACTATTTATTCCCTCATCTAAGTCGTTTATGTAAATTGTGAACAACAACGGGCCCAACACTGACCCCTGAGGAACACCGCTTGTGACGTGCCCCAATTCTGATTTCTCACTATTTATGCAAACTCTCTGCTGCCTATTTGTCAGCCATGCGTCTACCCTGGAAAAAATTTCTCATATTCCGTGTGCCTTAAGTTCCCTCTATAACCTCCGATATGGAACTCTATCGGAAACCTTACTGAAGTCCATATACACAATATCATGTTCATTACCATGATCTACCTCTTCAAACACCTTAGCGAAAAAAGTTAGTAAATTCGTAAGACAGGAACGCCCCTTTGTAAAGCCGTGTTGAATTTCATTAATCAATCTGTGCCTATCAAGATGGCTACGAATTGCTTCGGCAATTATTGATTCTATAAATTTTCCCACTATGGAGGTAAGGCTTATTGGTCTATAGTTCGAAGCCAAGGACCTGTCACCTGCCTTGTAAATAGGTATTACATTAGCCATTTTCCACTTATCAGGCACTATGCCAGTTTGTAGTGATATGTTAAAAAGATTAGCCAAAGGTAAGCTAAGTTCCTCTTTACATTCCTTTAACACCCTTACAAACAGTTCATCAGGGGCTGGGGATTTGTTAGGTATTAGTTTCTCTATTTGTCTGAGGATCATGTCACTAGTTACTGCAATCGTACATAGTTTATGATCGTCCTGTTCTACATAATCTATTATTTCAGGAATATCGCTAGTATTTTCCTGGGTGAAAACTGAGAGGAAGTAGGTATTTAGAATTTCACACATATCCTTATCACTGTCAGTGATCTGACCAGAGTTACTCTTAAGTGGACCAGTCTTGTCCCTAATTTTACTTCTGTATACCTGAAAGAACCCTTTTGGGTTAGTCTTTGAATCCCTTGCGACCTTAGCCTCATAATCCCTTTTTGCTTTTCTTATTCCTTTCTTTATATCTCTCTTTAATTGAATATATTGATTTCTTAACTGCCCATCCCCTCTTTTGATACGCCTATGTATGGCTCTCTATTGACCAATGAGATGTTTTAACCTATTGTTCATCCATTTGGGATCATTTTTGTTAGATCTAATTTCCCTACTCGGAACAAAAGTTGTCTGGGCAGCTAGAACTACGCTCGGAAAAACTTGGTATTGGCAACCACGACCAACTACCTGACCCACAGTCAGGACATCCCAATTTATCCCACCCAGGTAATTTTTCAGTCCCATGAAGTCGGCCAAGCAAAAATCTGGGACAGAGATATGATTGCAGCTATCATCAATACTAGACGAAGTTGATACCATCATCAATACTAGACGATGTTGATGCCATCATCAATACTAGACAATGTTGAAGCCATCATCAATTCTACACGATGTTGATGAGATCATCAATACTAGACGAAGTTGATACCATCATCAATACTAGATGATGGTGATGCTATCATCAATACTAGACGATGTTGATGCCATCATCAATGCTAGACGATGTTGATGCCATCATCAATACTAGACGATGTTGATACCATCATCAATACTAGACGATGTTGATGCCATCATCAATACTAGACGATGTTGATGCCATCATCAATACTAGACGATATTGATGCCATCATCAATACTAGACGATGTTGATGCCATCATCAATACTAGATGATGTTGATACCATCATCAATACTAGACCATAAACATTATAGTGTAAGACAATGTTCAAGCCATCATCAATACTAGACAATGTTGAAGCCATCATCAATTCTACACGATGTTGATGAGATCATCAATACTAGACGATGTTAATACCATCATCAATAGTAGACGATGTTGATGCCATCATCAATACTAGATGATAAACATAACAGTGTGAGACAATGTTGATGCCATCATCAATACTAAACGATAAACATTACAGTGTGAGACAATGTTGATGCCATCATCAATACTAAACGATAAACACTACAGTGTGAGACAATATTGAAGCCATCATCAATACTAGACGATGTTGATGCCATCACCAATACTCGACGATGTTGATGCCATAATAAATACTAGACAATGTTGATGCCATCATCAACACTACACGATGTTAATGCCATCATCAATACTAGACGATGTTGATGCCATCATCAAGACTAGATGATAAACATTGTAGTGTTAGAAAATGTTAATGTAATCATCAACACTAGACGATAAACACTTTAGTGTCACATAATGTTGATGCTATCATCAATACTAGACGATAAAATCTTTAGTGTGAGACAACGTTGATGCCATCATCAATACTAGACGATAAACACTTCAGTTTGTCACAATGTTGATACCATCATCAATACTAGACAATAGACATTATAGTGTGGCACAATGTTGATGCCATCATCAATGCTATGCGATAAACACTATAGTCTCACACAATGTTGATGTCATCATCAATATTAGATGATAAAAACTTTAGTGTGATACAACGGTGATGACATCATCAATACTAGATGATAGACACTATAGTGTGACACAAAGTTGATGACTTTATCAATACTAGGCAATAAACACTTTAGTGTGACACAATGTTGATGCCATCATCAATACTAGACAATAAACAATGTAGTGACACAATGTTGATGCCATCATCACTACTAGACGATAAACACTTTAGTGTGAGACAACGTTGATGCCATAATCAGTATTAAACGATAAATACTATAGTGGAACACAATATTCATGCCATCATCAATACTACACGATAAAAAAGTGTTATAAAATCTTGATGCAATCATCAATGCTAGACGATAAAGACAATAGCGTCACACAATTTCGATGTCATCATCAACACTAGACGATAAACACTAAAGTGTCACACAGTGTTGATGTCATCATCAGTACCAGACGATAAACACTTTAGTGTGATACATTGTTGATGACATCATCAATACTAGACGATAAACGTTTTAGTTTGACACAATGTTGACCCCATCATCAATTCTAGACAATAGACACCATAGTGTGACACAATGTTGATGATATAATCAATACTAGACAAAAAACACTATAGTGTGAGACAAGGTTGATGTCATCAATTCTAGACGATAAACTCTATAGTATGAGAGAATGTTGATGTTATCATCAACACTAGACAATAAACACTATAGTCTCACACAATGTTGATGTCATCATCGATACTAGAAGATCTATAGTGTGAGGTAATGTTGATGTCATCATCAACACTAGACGATAAAAACTTTAGTGTGAGACAACGCTGATGCCATCATCAATTCTAGAAGATAAACTCTATAGTGTGAGACATTGTTGATGTAATCATCAACATTAGACGATAAACACTATAGTGTGAGAAAACGTTGATACCATCAACAATTCTAGACAATAAATACTTTAGTGTGACACAATGTTAATGACATCATCAATACTAGACAATAAACAACATAGTATGAGACAATGTTGATGCCATCATCAGTACTAGACGATAAACACTTTAATGTGAGACAACGTTGATGACATCATCAATACTAGACGATAGACACTTTAGTTTGACACAGTGTTGATCCCATCATCAATACTAGACAATGAACACTATAGTGTGAGACAGCATTGACGCCATCATCAGTACTAGACGTTAAACTCTATAGTCTCACACAATGTTGATGTCATCATCAGTACTAGACGATAAACACTTTAATGTGGCACCATGTTGATGCAATAAAAGACGATAAATCTTTAGTGTGAGACAACGTTTATGCCATCATCAATACTAGACGATAAACTCTATAGTGTGAGACAATGTTGATGTCATCATCAACACTAGATGATAAGCACTACAGTGTGAGAAACCCTTGATACCATCAACATTACTAGACAATAAATACTAAAGTGCGACTCAATGTTGATATCATCATCAGTACTTGACGATAAACATTAGTATGACAAAACGTTGGTGCCATCATCAATACTAGGCGATAAACACTTTAATTTGTCACAATGTTGATGCCTTCATCAATACTAGACAATAAACACTTTTGTGTGACATTGTTGACACCATCATCAATACTAAACGATAAACACTATAGTTGAACACAATGTTGATGCCGTCATCAATGATAGACGATAAACACTATAATATGACACAATGGTGTCACATTGGTGTCACAAGGGTGTCCTGTAGCTCGATCGCTAGCACACTGAGCTCACACTGTGAGCTCCAGAGTTTGAATCTCCTCCGGTACGGCTGGAAAAAAACATTAAGGACGTGTTTCCATAAGACACCTGCTGTCCCTGTCCCTGTTCACCCATCAGTTTAAAATGGGTACCTGTGTGTTAGTCGACTGGTGTGGGTCGCATCCTGGGTGTTAGTGGACTGATATGGGTCGCATACCGGGACAAAACTGACCTAATTTGCGGGAAATGCTCAGCATAACAACCGGATTTCTATATAGTAGTATGTCACTGATGTCAGCTATGGTCTGTATACCTTGTACATGTACTTGTATACCTTGTACATGTACTTGTATACCTTGTACATGTACTTGTATACCTTGTACATATACTTGTATACCTTGTACATGTACTTGTATACCTTGTACATGTACTTGTATACCTTGTACATGTACTTGTATTCCTTGTACATGTACTTGTATACCTTGTACTGTATACCTTGTACATGTACTTGTATACCTTGTACATGTACTTGTATACCTTGTACATATACTTGTATACCTTGTACATGTACTTGTATACCTTGTACATGTACTTGTATACCTTGTACATGTACTTGTATTCCTTGTACATGTACTTGTATACCTTGTACATGTACTTGTATTCCTTGTACATGTACTTGTATACCTTGTACTGTATACCTTGTACATATACTTGTATACCTTGTACATGTACTTGTATACCTTGTACATGTACTTGTATACCTTGTACATGTACTTGTATACCTTGTACATGTACTTGTATACCTTGCACATGTACTTGTATTCCTTGTACATGTACTTGTATACCTTGTACTGTATACCTTGTACATATACTTGTATACCTTGTACATGTACTTGTATACCTTGTACATGTACTTGTATACCTTGTACATGTACTTGTATACCTTGTACATGTACTTGTATACCTTGTACATGTACTTGTATACCTTGTACATGTACTTGTATACCTTGTACATGTACTTGTATACCTTGTACATGTACTTGTATACCTTGTACATGTACTTGTATACCTTGTACATGTACTTGTATACCTTGTACATGTACTTGTATACCTTGTACATGTACTTGTATACCTTGTACATGTACTTGTATACCTTGTACATGTACTTGTATACCTTGTACATGTACTTGTATACCTTGTACATGTACTTGTATACCTTGTACATGTACTTGTATACCTTGTACATGCACTTGTATACCTTGTACATGTACTTGTATACCTTGTACATGTACTTGTATACCTTGTACATGTACTTGTATACCTTGTACATGTACTTGTATACCTTGTACATGTACTTGTATACCTTGTACATGTACTTGTATACTTTGTACATGTACTTGTATACCTTGTACATGTACTTGTATACCTTGTACATGTACTTGTATACTTTGTACATGTACTTGCAGTAAATAAAGATATTATTATTATTATTGTTATTATTATTATTATTATTATTATTATTATTATTATTATTATTATTATTATGATGATGATGATGATGATGATGATGATGATGATGATGATGATGATGATGATGATGATGATGATGATGATGATGATACACAAATAACCCGCACATAAAAGAGAGAAGCTTACGACGACGTTTCGGTCCGACTTGGACCATTGACAATTGACCATTGACTTTGTCAATGGTCCAAGTCGGACCGAAACGTCGTCGTAAGCTTCTCTCTTTTATGTGCGGGTTATTTGTGTATCGTTCCAGTCACGGTATTGTGTCTTTTGTTATTTAATGATGATGATGATGGAATCATCAATACTACAAGATAAAAACTATAGTGTGAGATAACGTTGATGCCATCATCAACACTAAACGATAAACACTTTAGTTAGACACAGTAATGATCCCATTTTCAATACTAGACAATAGACACTATAGTGTGACACAATGTTGATGTCATCATCAACATTAGACAATAAACACTATAGTGTCACACAATGTTGATGTCATCATCAACATTAGACAATAAACACTATAGTGTCACACAATACTGATGTCATCATCAGTAGTAGACGATAAAAACTTCAGTGTAAGACAACGTTGATGCCATTATCAATACTAGACAAAAAACACTATAGTGACACAATGTTGATGTCATCATCAATACTACACGATAAAAATTATGTGTGGTAATGTTGATGCTATCATCAATGCTAGACGATAAACACCATAGTGTCACCAGACCAGTGTCACTGACATGTATAGTATGCAAAATCATGGAGAAGATTATCAGGAGAAGAGTGGTGGAACACCTAGAAAGGAATGATCTCATCAACAGCAGCCGACATGGTTTCAGGGACGGGAAATCCTGTGTCACAAACCTACTGAAGTTCTATGACATGGTACAAGCAGTGAGACAAGAGAGAGAGGGGTGGGTGGATTGCATTTTCTTGGACTGCAAGAAGGCGTTTGACACAGTTCCACACAAGAGATTGGTGCAAAAACTGGAGGACCAAGCAGGGATAACAGGGAAGGCACTACAATGGATCAGGGAATACTTGACAGGAAGACAGCAGCGAGTCATGGTACGTGGCGAGGTGTCAGAGTGGGCACCTGTGACCAGCGGGGTCCCACAGGGGTCAGTCCTAGGACCAGTGCTGTTTCTGGTATTTGTGAACGACATGACGGAAGGAATACACTCTGAGGTGTCCCTGTTTGCGGATGACGTGAAGTTGATGAGAAGAATTCACTCGATCGAAGACCAGGCAGAACTACAAAGGGATCTGGACAGGCTGCAGACCTGGTCCAGCAATTGGCTCCTGGAGTTCAATCCCACCAAGTGCAAAGTCATGAAGATTGGGGAAGGGCAAAGAAGACCGCAGACGGAGTACAGTCTAGGGGCCAGAGACTACAAACCTCACTCAAAGAAAAAGATCTTGGGGTGAGTATAACACCAGGCACATCTCCTGAAGCGCACATCAACCAAATAACTGCTGCAGCATATGGGCGCCTAGCAAACCTCAGAACAGCATTCCGGCATCTTAATAAGGAATCATTCAGGACCCTGTACACCGTATACGTTAGGCCCATATTGGAGTATGCGGCACCAGTTTGGAACCCACACCTAGCCAAGCACGTAAAGAAACTAGAGAAAGTGCAAAGGTTTGCAACAAGACTAGTCCCAGAGCTAAGAGGTATGTCCTACGAGGAGAGGTTAAGAGAAATCGACCTGACGACACTGGAGGACAGGAGAGATAGGGGGGACATGATAACGACATACAAAATACTGAGAGGAATTGACAAGGTGGACAAAGACAGGATGTTCCAGAGATTGGACACAGTAACAAGGGGACACAGTTGGAAGCTGAAGACACAGATGAATCACAGGGATGTTAGGAAGTATTTCTTCAGCCACAGAGTAGTCAGTAAGTGGAATAGTTTGGGAAGCGATGTAGTGGAGGCAGGATCCATACATAGCTTAAAGCAGAGGTATGATAAAGCTCACGGCTCAGGGAGAGTGACCTAGTAGCGATCAGTGAAGAGGCGGGGCCAGGAGCTCGGACTCGACCCCCGCAACCTCAACTAGGTGAGTACAACTAGGTGAGTACAATTTTGATGTCATCATCAGTACTAGATGATAAACACTTTAGTGTGACACAGTGTTGATGACATCATCAATACTGGACGATAAATTCTTTAGTGTGAGAAAATGTTGATGCCACCATCAATACTACACGATAAAACTTTAGTGTGAGATAATGTTGATCCAGTCATCAATGCTAGACGATAAACACTGTAGTGTGAGACATTGTTGATGTTTGCATCAATACTAGACGATAAACACACTAGTGTGACGCAATTTTGATGTCATCATCAATACTAGACGATAAACACTAAATTGTGAGACAATGTTGATGTCATTATCATTACCAGACAATGAACACTGTAGTGACTCAATTTTGTTGTCGTCATAAATACTAGGTGATAAACAGTATAGTGTGTGACAATTTTGATGTCATCATCAGTACTAAGCGATAAACAGTATAGAGTGAGACAATGTTGATGACATCATCAATACTTGACTATAAACACTATATTGTGACAAATTGTTGATGTCATCATCAATACTAGATGATAAAAACTATAGTGTGAGACAATGGAAATAATTAATGTGTCGTTAGTTGCTAATGACACAAAAACAGTCGAACATAATGAGTCAAGAAACAATAATAACAGGAGTGTAAACAGATCATGGAACAGGTGGGGACTGAACCTTGGTGAGCTAAATACTCTGGCCGAGTGGTTAACACAGGTGGGGACTGAACCTTGGTGAGTTAAATACTCTGGCCGAGTGGTTAACACAGGTGGGGACTGAACCTTGGTGAGTTAAATACTCTGGCCGAGTGGTTAACACAGGTGGGGACTGAACCTTGGTGAGTTAAATACTCTGGCCGAGTGGTTAACACAGGTGGGGACTGAACCTTGGTGAGTTAAATACTCTGGCCGAGTGGTTAACACAGGTGGGGACTGAACCTTGGTAAGTTAAATATTCTGGCAGAGTGGTTACCACAGGTGGGGACTGAACCTTGGTGAGCTAAATACTCTGGCCGAGTGGTTAACACAGGTGGGGACTGAACCTTGGTGAGTTAAATACTCTGGCCGAGTGGTTAACACAGGTGGGGACTGAACCTTGGTGAGTTAAATACTCTGGCCGAGTGGTTAACACAGGTGGGGACTGAACCTTGGTGAGTTAAATACTCTGGCCGAGTGGTTAACACAGGTGGGGACTGAACCTTGGTGAGTTAAATACTCTGGCCGAGTGGTTAACACAGGTGGGGACTGAACCTTGGTAAGTTAAATATTCTGGCAGAGTGGTTACCACAGGTGGGGACTGAACCTTGGTGAGCTAAATACTCTGGCCGAGTGGTTAACACAGGTGGGGACTGAACCTTGGTGAGTTAAATACTCTGGCCGAGTGGTTAACACAGGTGGGGACTGAACCTTGGTGAGTTAAATACTCTGGCCGAGTGGTTAACACAGGTGGGGACTGAACCTTGGTGAGTTAAATACTCTGGCCGAGTGGTTAACACAGGTGGGGACTGAACCTTGGTGAGTTAAATACTCTGGCCGAGTGGTTAACACAGGTGGGGACTGAACCTTGGTGAGTTAAATACTCTGGCCGAGTGGTTAACACAGGTGGGGACTGAACCTTGGTGAGTTAAATACTCTGGCCGAGTGGTTAACACAGGTGGGGACTGAACCTTGGTAAGTGAGTTAAATATTCTGGCAGAGTGGTTACCACAGGTGGGGACTGAACCTTGGTGAGTTAAATACTCTGGCCGAGTGGTTAACACAGGTGGGGACTGAACCTTGGTGAGCTAAATACTCTGGCCGAGTGGTTAACACAGGTGGGGACTGAACCTTGGTGAGTTAAATACTCTGGCCGAGTGGTTAACACAGGTGGGGACTGAACCTTGGTGAGTTAAATACTCTGGCCGAGTGGTTAACACAGGTGGGGACTGAACCTTGGTGAGTTAAATACTCTGGCCGAGTGGTTAACACAGGTGGGGACTGAAACTTGGTGAGTTAAATACTCTGGCTGAGTGGTTAACACAGGTGGGGACTGAACCTTGGTGAGCTAAATACTCTGGCCGAGTGGTTAACACAGGTGGGGACTGAACCTTGGTAAGTGAGTTAAATACTCTGGCAGAGTGGTTACCACAGGTGGGGACTGAACCTTGGTGAGTTAAATACTCTGGCCGAGTGGTTAACACAGGTGGGGACTGAACCTTGGTAAGTGAGTTAAATACTCTGGCAGAGTGGTTACCACAGGTGGGGACTGAACCTTGGTGAGTTAAATACTCTGGCCGAGTGGTTAACACAGGTGGGGACTGAACCTTGGTAAGTGAGTTAAATACTCTGGCAGAGTGGTTACCACAGGTGGGGACTGAACCTTGGTGAGTTAAATACTCTGGCCGAGTGGTTAACACAGGTGGGGACTGAACCTTGGTAAGTGAGTTAAATACTCTGGCAGAGTGGTTACCACAGGTGGGGACTGAACCTTGGTGAGTTAAATACTCTGGCCGAGTGGTTAACACAGGTGGGGACTGAACCTTGGTAAGTGAGTTAAATACTCTGGCAGAGTGGTTACCACAGGTGGGGACTGAACCTTGGTGAGTTAAATACTCTGGCCGAGTGGTTAACACATGTGGGGACTGAACCTTGGTGAGTTAAATACTCTGGCCGAGTGGTTAACACAGGTGGGGACTGAAGTTTGGTGAGTTAAATACTCTGGCCGAGTGGTTAACACAGGTGGGGACTGAACCTTGGTGAGTTAAATACTCTGACCGAGTGGTTAACACAGGTGGGGACTGAACCTTGGTGAGTTAAATACTCTGACAGAGTGGTTAACACAGGTGAGGACTGAACCTTGGTGAGTTAAATACTCTGACCGAGTGGTTAACACAGGTGGGGACTGAACCTTGGTGAGTTAAATACTCTGACCGAGTGGTTAACACAGGTGGGGACTGAACCTTGGTGAGTTAAATACTCTGACCGAGTGGTTAACACAGGTGGGGACTGAACCTTGGTGAGTTAAATACTCTGGCCGAGTGGTTAACACAGGTGGGGACTGAACCTTGGTGAGTTAAATACTCTGGCCGAGTGGTTAACACAGGTGGGGACTGAACCTTGGTGAGTTAAATACTCTGACCGAGTGGTTAACACTGGTGGGGACTGAACCTTGATGAGTTAAATACTCTGGCCGAGTGGTTAACACAGGTGGGGACTGAACCTTGGTGAGTTAAATACTCTGACCGAGTGGTTAACACAGGTGGGGACTGAACCTTGGTGAGTTAAATATTCTGGCAGAGTGGTTACCACAGGTGGGGGCTGAACCTTGGTAAGTGAGTTAAATATTCTGGCAGAGTGGTTAACACAGGTGGGGACTGAACCTTGGTAAGTGAGTTAAATACTCTGACCGAGTGGTTAACGCAGGTGGGGACTGAACCTTTGTAAGTGAGTTAAATACTCTGGCAGAGTGGTTACAACAGGTGGGGACTGAACCTTGGTGAGTTAAATACTCTGGCCGAGTGGTTAACACAGGTGGGGACTGAACCTTGGTGAGTTAAATACTCTGGCCGAGTGGTTAACACAGGTGGGGACTGAACCTTGGTAAGTGAGTTAAATATTCTGGCAGAGTGGTTAACACAGGTGGGGACTGAACCTTGGTAAGTGAGTTAAATATTCTGGCACAGTGGTTAACACAGAAGACAAAGAAGATTCTGCTCTTGACTCTCGCCCAGGCAGGTCATAGCAGCTCTCCTTACTCTGTCTCCCTACGATCCCCGTTGGGGAGGGGAACCTTTACCAGCGTTGTCATCGCCTTGACTTACACGATGAGCTATGCAGATCGTGTAAAGATCAAACCAACAAACGGTACCGTTGATGATTCAACGAAGATTGCTCTTGCAACTGCTGTTCAAGGAACACTGCAAGTAAAATTCAACACCATATTGTCACTGAAAGAAGCATTCATTGTTGTGTGTCACGATGATGCTGAAGCAGAGAAGCTACTCACTACAGAAGCCATCACTACTCTTACTACTCAAGGGTTTACTGTTACATCATCTCCTGCCCTCAGGGCAAGGAAATCAGTATTCCTAAAAAAACTGGACAATATTCTGACGTCTCAAACACCTGCTGAACTCAAGTCATCCATCGAGACGCAAAATACTTGGGCTACTGTTGACAGCATTACAAAAATCCCAAATGCAACGTCCATGATCAAGGTCACCTTCACCGACGTGAACATGGCTGCCACTGCTCTGACCGAAGGTCTTGCTGTCTACTACTACTACATCAGCCCTACCTACATTGAAGCAGAGAGATGCCACTACATTCAACATTGCTGGAACTGTTATTCATACCATCACACCACCAAAGCATGTCCAGTGAAAGACAAGAAGTTCTGCACTACATGTGGTAGTGAGGGACACACCTTCAGTTCCTGCACCGCTGCTGCTCCATCACAACCATCGTGCTTAAACTGCAAGAGTAACGACCACCATACACTGGCAGCAAAATGTCCTACACGAAAGGATATTATGAAGAAAACACAAGATGCAGCAAAGAAAAAACCTACTAGCAACACTCCAACGTATGCAGCAATTGCAAAGATACAAGCTAACACTACAAAATTACTTCAAGCATCTACTCAGCCAGCCTCCTCCATCATCACTCCTCCAACATGTGACGTAACCAAGATCCACTACTGCTTACTATACGCTCACATGCAGAACATGGCTGTACCTGGATCCTTTAACTCTACCATCAACGAGTTATTTGCGTTAAATAATATGCCTTCATTTACATTTCCAGCATCTCCACCTTCTGAAGAAATTCTCAAATTCACCAAAAACTTAATCGCCAACTCTTCTGCAGAAGTTCCATCAACACCACCAACTAGTGACGTCAATCCAACAACGACCAATGAGAAGCCTCCACCGCCATCACCTCTCACTGAATCCAACCAATCAGAAGCCTTACCACCAGAAACATCTAATTCGTCTACTGAAGTTGAAAACGAAGCAACACCACCTTCCTCTACTCCACCACCGCCTTCTCTACTTAACTCACGTCGATTACCTGGAACACCATGGGTTAAACACAAAGGACTCGTATTCTACACCACGAGGCTATACCCTGCAAGCATGACTCGCCTAGAACTCATCCAACATCTCCAAGACAACACTGTATCGTACCAAAGCGAAGAAAGACCATTCCCTACCTACAACCAGATACTCCACCACCTCCAAACCAACGAATACTACTACAGCTCTCCCATAAGTGTGATACAACTCTCTCGAAAACAATATACAGCACTGATAAACGGTTTAAGACCATAACCAACTCATCCTGCTTGCTGCCTTCTGACACTCCCAGCTCCTACCGCTGCCTTCGCCATCCTCTCCTAGTGAACCAAGCAATGACATCAGTCAAGCCTCTCTATCTACGTCTCCAGTACTTTTGTACCACATGTCCCAAAGTGGTTGGGCCACTTGCCTTGATTCCTCCTCTTCCCCTCCTCTCCATCCTTTTCCAGTTATTTCCATCCTTCCTTATCCTTCTTCCTTCCCATCTTACGACAGCTCTCGTCGTCCTCGAAGAAGAAGAAGGTTAACACAAGTGGGGACTGAACCTTTGTAAGTGAGTTTAATACTCTGGCAGAGTGGTTACCACAGGTGAGGACTGAACCATGGTAAGTGAGTTAAATACTCTGGCAGAGTGGTTACCACAGGTGGGGACTGAACCTTGGTAAGTGAGTTAAATACTCTGGCAGAGTGGTTAACACAGGTGGGGACTGAACCTTGGTAAGTGAGTTAAATACTCTGGCAGAGTGGTTACCACAGGTGGGGACTGAACCTTGGTAAGTGAGTTAAATACTCTGGCAGAGTGGTTACCACAGGTGGGGACTGAACCTTGGTAAGTGAGTTAAATACTCTGGCAGAGTGGTTAACACAGGTGGGGACTGAACCTTGGTAAGTGAGTTAAATATTCTGGCAGAGTGGTTAACACAGGTGGGGACTGAACCTTGGTAAGTGAGTTAAATATTCTGGCAGAGTGGTTAACACAGGTGGGGACTGAACCTTGGTAAGTGAGTTAAATATTCTGGCAGAGTGGTTAACACTCCATAAAGGTGGCAGCAAAGCATTAGCTAAGAACTATAGACCAATAGCTCTGACGTCCCACATCATAAAAATCTTTTAAAGAGTGCTAAGAAGTAGGATTGCAAATCACCTGGATTCCCAAAATCTGCACAATCCAGGGCAACATGGGTTCAGGGCAGGTCGCTCCTGCCTCTCACAACTACTGGATCACTATGACATGGCCTTGGATGCACTGGAAGAAATTCAGAATGCAGATGTAATATACACAGACTTTGCAAAAGCATTTGACAAATGCGATCATGGCGTAATAGCGCACAAAATACGCGCTAAAGGAATAACTGGGAAAGTGGGGAGATGGATCTTCAACTTCTTAACAAATCGAACACAAAGAGTAGTGGTCAACAGAGTTAAATCGGAGGCTGCCATAGTGAAGAGCTCTGTTCCACAAGGCACAGTACTCGCCCCCATCTTATTCCTTATCCTTATATCAGACATAGACAGAGATATACACCACAGCACCGTATCATCCTTTACGGATGATACTAGGATCTGCATGAGGCTGTCATCTGCTGAGGACGCGGTTAACCTCCAAGAAGATATAAACAAAGCTTTCCAGTGGGCAACGGTAAACAATATGATGTTCAATGAGGACAAATTCCAACTACTCCGTTATGGAAAATTGGAGGAGATAATAACTAGAACAGAGTATACTACTGACTCAGGCCATACAATAGAGCGAAAAAATAATGTAAGGGACCTGGGAGTAGTAATGTATGAGGATCTCACTTTCAAGGATCACAACAGTGCCACGATAGCACGTGCAAAGAAAATGATAGGATGGATAATGAGAACTTTCAAAACGAGAGATGCCAAGCCAATGATGAGCCTTTTCAAATCACTTGTTCTCTCTAGGCTGGAATACTGCTGTACATTAACATTTCCGGTGAAATCGCAGATCTAGAGAGTGTACAGAGATCCTTTACTGCACGTATAAGTTCTGTCAAGCACCTTAACTACTGAGAACGCTTGGAAGCACTTGACTTGTACACGTTGGAAAGCAGGAGGGAGATATATCATAATCTACACTTGGAAAATCTTGGAAGGAATGGTCCCAAATCTGCACACAGAAATCACTCCCTTCGAAAGTAAAAGACTGGGCAGGCGATGCAAAATGCCACCAATAAAAAGTAGGGGCGCCATTTGTACACTAAGGGAAAACACTATAAGTGTCTGGGGCCCAAGACTGTTCAACAGCCTCCCATCAAGCATTAGGGGAATTGCCAATAAGCCCCTGGCTGCCTTCAAGAGAGAGCTGGACAGATACCTAAAGTCAGTACCAGATCAGCCGGGCTGTGGCTCGTACGTTGGACTGCATGCAGCCAGCAGTAACAGCCTAGTTGGTCAGGCCCTGATCCATCGAGTGGCCTGGTCATGGACCGGGCCGCGGGGGCGTTGATCCTCAGAATAACCTCCAGGTAACCTCCAGGTAACCTCCAGGTAACCTCCAGGTAACCTCCAGGTAACCTCAAGGTAACCTCCAGGTGGGGACTGAACCTTGGTAAGTGAGTTAAATACTCTGGCCGAGCGGTTAACACAGGTGGGGACTGAACCTTAGTAAGTGAGTTAAATACTCTGGCCGAGTGGTTAACACAGGTGGGGACTGAACCTTGGTAAGTGAGTTAAATACTCTGGCCGAGTGGTTAACACAGGTGGGGACTGAACCTTGGTGAGTTAAATACTCTGGCCGAGTGGTTAATACAGGTGGGGACTGAACCTTTGTAAGTTAAATACTCTGGCTGAGTGGTTAATACAGGTGGGGACTGAACCTTGGTGAGTTAAATACTATGGCCGAGTGGTTAACAGGTGGGGAATGAACCTTGGTAAGTGAGTTAGATATTCTGGCCGAGTGGTTACCACAGGTGGGGATTGAACCTTGGTAAGTGAGTTAAATACTCCGGCCGAGTGGTTAACACAGGTGAGGAATGAACCTTGGTAAGTGAGTTAAATACTCCGGCCGAGTGGTTAACACAGGCGAGGACTGAACCTTGGTAAGTGAGTTAAATACTCCGGCCGAGTGGTTAACACAGGTGAGCACTGAACCTTGGTGAGTTAAATACTCCGGCCAAGTGGTTAACACAGGTGAGGACTGAACCTTGGTGAGTTAAATACTCTGGCCGAGTGGTCAACACAGGTGGGGACTGAACCTTGATGAGTTAAACACTCAGTCCGAGTGGTTAACACAAGCGGGGACTGAACTTTGGTAAGTGAATTAAACACTCTGGCCGATTGGTTAACACAGATGGGGAGTGAACCTTGGTAAGTGACTTAAATACTCCGGGCGAGTGATTACCACAGGTGGGGACTGAACCTTGGTAAGTGAGTTAAATACTCTGGCCGAGTGGTTAATACAGGTGGGGACTGAGCTTTGGTAAGTGAGTTAAACACTCTGGCCGATTGGTTAACACAGATGGGGAGTGAAGCTTGGTAAGTGAGTTAAATACTCCGGGCGAGTGGTTAACACAGATGGGGAGTGAAGCTTGGTAAGTGAGTTAAATACTCCGGGCGAGTGGTTAACACAGATGGGGAGTGAAGCTTGGTAAGTGAGTTAAATACTCCGGGCGAGTGGTTAACACAGATGGGGAGTGAAGCTTGGTAAGTGAGTTAAATACTCCGGGCGAGTGGTTAACACAGATGGGGAGTGAAGCTTGGTAAGTGAGTTAAATACTCCGGGCGAGTGGTTAACACAGATGGGGAGTGAAGCTTGGTAAGTGAGTTAAATACTCCGGGCGAGTGGTTAACACAGATGGGGAGTGAAGCTTGGTAAGTGAGTTAAATACTCCGGGCGAGTGGTTAACACAGATGGGGAGTGAACCTTGGTAAGTGAGTTAAATACTCCAGGCGAGTGGTTAACACAGATGGGGAGTGAAGCTTGGTAAGTGAGTTAAATACTCCGGGCGAGTGGTTAACACAGATGGGGAGTGAACCTTGGTAAGTGAGTTAAATACTCCGGGCGAGTGGTTAACACAGATGGGGAGTGAAGCTTGGTAAGTGAGTTAAATACTCCGGGCGAGTGGTTAACACAGATGGGGAGTGAACCTTGTTAAGTGAGTTAAATACTCCGGGCGAGTGGTTAACACAGATAAGGAGTGAACCTTGTTAAGTGAGTTAAATACTCCGGGCGAGTGGTTAACACAGATGGGGAGTGAAGCTTGGTAAGTGAGTTAAATACTCCGGGCGAGTGGTTAACACAGATGGGGAGTGAAGCTTGGTAAGTGAGTTAAATACTCCGGGCGAGTGGTTAACACAGATGGGGAGTGAACTTTGGTAAGTGAGTTAAATACTCCGGGCGAGTGGTTAACACAGATGGGGAGTGAAGCTTGGTAAGTGAGTTAAATACTCCGGGCGAGTGGTTAACACAGATGGGGAGTGAACCTTGGTAAGTGAGTTAAATACTCCGGGCGAGTGGTTAACACAGATGGGGAGTGAACCTTGGTAAGTGAGTTAAATACTCCGGGCGAGTGGTTAACACAGATGGGGAGTGAAGCTTGGTAAGTGAGTTAAATACTCCGGGCGAGTGGTTAACACAGATGGGGAGTGAACCTTGTTAAGTGAGTTAAATACTCCGGGTGAGTGGTTAACACAGATGGGGAGTGAACTTTGTTAAGTGAGTTAAATACTCCGGGCGAGTGGTTAACACAGATGGGGAGTGAAGCTTGGTAAGTGAGTTAAATACTCCGGGCGAGTGGTTAACACAGATGGGGAGTGAACTTTGGTAAGTGAGTTAAATACTCCGGGCGAGTGGTTAACACAGATGGGGAGTGAAGCTTGGTAAGTGAGTTAAATACTCCGGGCGAGTGGTTAACACACATGGGGAGTGAACTTTGGTAAGTGAGTTAAATACTCCGGGCGAGTGGTTAACACAGATGGGGAGTGAAGCTTGGTAAGTGAGTTAAATTCTCCGGGCGAGTGGTTAACACAGATGGGGAGTGAACCTTGGTAAGTGAGTTAAATACTCCGGGCGAGTGGTAAACACAGATGGGGAGTGAAGCTTGGTAAGTGAGTTAAATACTCCGGGCGAGTGGTTAACACAGATGGGGAGTGAACTTTGGTAAGTGAGTTAAATACTCCGGGCGAGTGGTTAACACAGATGGGGAGTGAAGCTTGGTAAGTGAGTTAAATACTCCGGGCGAGTGGTTAACACAGATGGGGAGTGAACCTTGGTAAGTGAGTTAAATACTCCGGGCGAGTGGTTAACACAGATGGGGAGTGAACCTTGGTAAATGAGTTAAATACTCCGTGCGAGTGGTTAACACAGATGGGGAGTGAAGCTTGGTAAGTGAGTTAAATACTCCGGGCGAGTGGTTAACACAGATGGGGAGTGAACCTTGGTAAGTGAGTTAAATACTCCGGGCGAGTGGTTAACACAGATGGGGAGTGAACCTTGGTAAGTGAGTTAAATACTCCGGGCGAGTGGTTAACACAGATGGGAGTGAACTTTGGTGAGTTAAATACTCCGGGCGAGTGGTTAACACAGATGGGGAGTGAAGCTTGGTAAGTGAGTTAAATACTCTGGGCGAGTGGTTAACACAGATGGGGAGTGAACCTTGTTAAGTGAGTTAAATACTCCGGGCGAGTGGTTAACACAGATGGGGAGTGAACCTTGTTAAGTGAGTTAAATACTCCGGGCGAGTGGTTAACACAGATGGGGAGTGAAGCTTGGTAAGTGAGTTAAATACTCCGGGCGAGTGGTTAACACAGATGGGGAGTGAACTTTGGTAAGTGAGTTAAATACTCCGGGCGAGTGGTTAACACAGATGGGGAGTGAAGCTTGGTAAGTGAGTTAAATACTCCGGGCGAGTGGTTAACACAGATGGGGAGTGAACTTTGGTAAGTGAGTTAAATACTCCGGGCGAGTGGTTAACACAGATGGGGAGTGAAGCTTGGTAAGTGAGTTAAATTCTCCGGGCGAGTGGTTAACACAGATGGGGAGTGAACCTTGGTAAGTGAGTTAAATACTCCGGGCGAGTGGTTAACACAGATGGGGAGTGAAGCTTGGTAAGTGAGTTAAATACTCCGGGCGAGTGGTTAACACAGATGGGGAGTGAACTTTGGTAAGTGAGTTAAATACTCCGGGCGAGTGGTTAACACAGATGGGGAGTGAAGCTTGGTAAGTGAGTTAAATACTCCGGGCGAGTGGTTAACACAGATGGGGAGTGAACCTTGGTAAGTGAGTTAAATACTCCGGGCGAGTGGTTAACACAGATGGGGAGTGAACCTTGGTAAGTGAGTTAAATACTCCGGGCGAGTGGTTAACACAGATGGGGAGTGAAGCTTGGTAAGTGAGTTAAATACTCCGGGCGAGTGGTTAACACAGATGGGGAGTGAACCTTGTTAAGTGAGTTAAATACTCCGGGCGAGTGGTTAACACAGATGGGGAGTGAACCTTGTTAAGTGAGTTAAATACTCCGGGCGAGTGGTTAACACAGATGGGGAGTGAAGCTTGGTAAGTGAGTTAAATACTCCGGGCGAGTGGTTAACACAGATGGGGAGTGAACTTTGGTAAGTGAGTTAAATACTCCGGGCGAGTGGTTAACACAGATGGGGAGTGAAGCTTGGTAAGTGAGTTAAATACTCCGGGCGAGTGGTTAACACAGATGGGGAGTGAACTTTGGTAAGTGAGTTAAATACTCCGGGCGAGTGGTTAACACAGATGGGGAGTGAAGCTTGGTAAGTGAGTTAAATTCTCCTGGCGAGTGGTTAACACAGATGGGGAGTGAACCTTGGTAAGTGAGTTAAATACTCCGGGCGAGTGGTTAACACAGATGGGGAGTGAAGCTTGGTAAGTGAGTTAAATACTCCGGGCGAGTGGTTAACACAGATGGGGAGTGAACTTTGGTAAGTGAGTTAAATACTCCGGGCGAGTGGTTAACACAGATGGGGAGTGAAGCTTGGTAAGTGAGTTAAATACTCCGGGCGAGTGGTTAACACAGATGGGGAGTGAACCTTGGTAAGTGAGTTAAATACTCCGGGCGAGTGGTTAACACAGATGGGGAGTGAACCTTGGTAAATGAGTTAAATACTCCGTGCGAGTGGTTAACACAGATGGGGAGTGAAGCTTGGTAAGTGAGTTAAATACTCCGGGCGAGTGGTTAACACAGATGGGGAGTGAACCTTGGTAAGTGAGTTAAATACTCCGGGCGAGTGGTTAACACAGATGGGGAGTGAACCTTGGTAAGTGAGTTAAATACTCCGGGCGAGTGGTTAACACAGATGGGAGTGAACTTTGGTAAGTGAGTTAAATACTCCGGGCGAGTGGTTAACACAGATGGGGAGTGAACCTTGGTAAGTGAGTTAAATACTCCGGGCGAGTGGTTAACACAGATTGGGAATGAACCTTGGTAAGTGAGTTAAATACTCCGGGCGAGTGGTTAACACAGATGGGGAGTGAAGCTTGGTAAGTGAGTTAAATACTCCGGGCGAGTGGTTAACACAGATGGGGAGTGAACTTTGGTAAGTGAGTTAAATACTCCGGGCGAGTGGTTAACACAGATGGGTAGTGAAGCTTGGTAAGTGAGTTAAATACTCCGGGCGAGTGGTTAACACAGATGGGGAGTGAACTTTGGTAAGTGAGTTAAATACTCCGGGCGAGTGGTTAACACAGATGGGGAGTGAAGCTTGGTAAGTGAGTTAAATACTCCGGGCGAGTGGTTAACACAGATGGGGAGTGAAGCTTGGTAAGTGAGTTAAATACTCCGGGCGAGTGGTTAACACAGATGGGGAGTGAAGCTTGTTAAGTGAGTTAAATACTCCGGGCGAGTGGTTAACACAGATGGGGAGTGAAGCTTGGTAAGTGAGTTAAATACTCCGGGCGAGTGGTTAACACAGATGGGGAGTGAAGCTTGGTAAGTGAGTTAAATACTCCGGGCGAGTGGTTAACACAGATGGGGAGTGAACTTTGTTAAGTGAGTTAAATACTCCGGGCGAGTGGTTAACACAGATGGGGAGTGAAGCTTGGTAAGTGAGTTTAAATACTCCGGGCGAGTGGTTAACACAGATGGGGAGTGAAGCTTGGTAAGTGAGTTAAATACTCCGGGCGAGTGGTTAACGCAGATGGGGAGTGAAGCTTGGTAAGTGAGTTAAATACTCCGGGCGAGTGGTTAACACAGATGGGGAGTGAAGCTTGGTAAGTGAGTTAAATACTCCGGGTGAGTGCTTAACACAGATGGGGAGTGAAGCTTGGTAAGTGAGTTAAATACTCCGGGCGAGTGGTTAACACAGATGGGGAGTGAAGCTTGGTAAGTGAGTTAAATACTCCGGGCGAGTGGTTAACACAGATGGGGAGTGAAGCTTGGTAAGTGAGTTAAATACTCCGGGCGAGTGGTTAACACAGATGGGGAGTGAAGCTTGGTAAGTGAGTTAAATACTCCGGGCGAGTGGTTAACACAGATGGGGAGTGAAGCTTGGTAAGTGAGTTAAATACTCCGGGCGAGTGGTTAACACAGATGGGGAGTGAAGCTTGGTAAGTGAGTTAAATACTCCGGGCGAGTTGTTAACAAACTGGACTG
>NC_091380.1:14686759-14832638 GCF_038502225.1 Cherax quadricarinatus
TACAATATTAATCATAATAACATGATCATCAAGATTTTCATTTTTAAAATTACCTACTTTCTTATTCCTATAATATGGTAACAAACTTGCTACCTAACTTATTTATACACAACTTTTCATAATATTTTGACTGACGGGTTTTTCTAATATTCCTTATAGTTGTCATAGTCACAAAAATAGACATTGTATAAACTAAACCAACTGAACCTCCTCTCCAACTCTCTGAAACAGTAAATAAACTGAATGACTTCTTCTCCACCATAGTAATAAATATAGCCAAAAAGTTCTGAGCTCTCAAGCCCAGTTTAGTTATTACCTAACTGATAACTATCACACTTCCCTCTGCCTATTACAAACTAATTCTACATACATTACTTCTATAATAAAGTCACTAACAAAACCCAAAGTTAAGTTAATTTATGACTACTGATATATAAGAAAGTTGTTGATGTGTTACCCAACTATTGAACAGTAGGGCGCCACTTATACAGCAGGTTAGGTTTAAGGCTATCTTCAGAAAGCGGGCATTGCCAGTAAGCAGAACACCATATTTTCTGCTTATAAATGAATTCAAATACCAGATAAGTTTACAATAACATATACAGCCTCTCCTCTCTTAACAACGGAGTTCTGGTCCTAAGACAACATTGGTAAAAAAATTCGTCACTAAGTGAAGAGCATACTATAATGGTAGTGGGTTTCAGTCAACCATTTATAACATTTCTGGTACATTTTTGAATGTTTATACAGTAGTGTACTGTATATCGTAATAAACAAAATAGAGGAAATCAGCTCTAATATGCATTATTTAGGTATGTATACTGGTCAGAGAGCCCATCATAAGTCTGAGTCATCGGTAAACAAGTATGTCACTAAGTAAGGAGAAGCTGTATTATGCTAACAGTGGGACTATGCATTAAAACAATAAAAAGTAAAATACATACACAGTATATTCACTACTTAAAAATATTTGTAGTCTTAATGAAGGGTGAAAAGTGAGTAATATTTATTTGTAGAAAGTCAGGTGTAGGTAGACCTGGCTCCCACTCCCAAATGTAATACATAATATTTAAACTCTTAACTGTCCATATGTAGATCTACTTTGTTACTGCTGGTGCTCCAAATGTAGATCAACGTTTTATCTTTCCTGCCTCCAAATTTGCCTCAAATGACCTGAGATGCCTGGTCAGTATAGAATGGGTCTTAACACCCGGTGTGTGCAGTATTAAAAAATCTGGGACCACTTAGTACCTTGTGGGAGCACCAGATCAATTGAGTGCCATCTAGAACAAAGAACATGGCAAACACCAGGGATTCACTGATGTCATATTAGCACTTCCCTATTAAGAGGAGTTGACCCTGAGTTTAGTGACTTTGAGATGGATGTTTCCACAAGTGGATGAGGAAATATAAAAAACCTCAATAATAACCCAGGTGCAACATTTGTGCAACATCCTTTCATTTTTAATACCACTGGTAGTGTCATCCTGCCAGAATATCCTAGGGCCTATGTCCTAAGTAAAGAGAAATAATTCTGGAATGTGTAATATGTGTTCAGCAGGTTGGCTGGCCAGGTAGGTGGGTGGCTGATTGACTTTGGTTGTCTATTATTTCTGTCTGTATCTATTTCTGTCTGTATCTATCTCCATTTGCATATATCTCTGTCTATCTCTGTTTGTATATATCTCTGTCTCAGTCTATCCCCATCTCTGTCTCTCCCTGTATCTCACAGGTACGCATAAGCACAGATATCATACAAAGTATAAATTACATAGGATAACCCCAAAAAATCCAGACAAAGTGTGATACTGTGCTTGTAGATATAAGACATAATAAGCATGACTGGCAAGTAATACACATTTTTCACTTGATCAGGAACCAGACATGACGACTCTGCATCGTGTGTAATACCTCTTGGTTCATGAGTGGTGTTCTCTCTGATACAGAGAGACAGACAGAGACACAGGAAGACACATAGGCAGACAGAAAGACAGATAAGCAGACAGATAGACATGTTACATGTTTAATGTATAACAGTGAAAAGAAATAAACCATGGGTTCTCTGGAGCAGTGCATGATCATCAAGTGTCACTGAACTGCTGCACTGTCAGCAGTACATGATCATCAAGTGTCACTGAACTGCTACACTGTCAGTAGTGCATGATCATCAAGTGTCACTGAACTGCTGCACTGTCAGCAGGGCATGATCATCAAGTGTCACTGAACTGCTACACTGTCACCAGTGCATGATCATCAAGTGTCACTGAACTGCTACACTGTCAGCAGTGCATGATCATCAAGTGTCACTGAACTGCCACACTGTCAACAGTACATGATCATCAAGTGTCACTGAACTGCTACACTGTCAGCAGTGCATGATCATCAAGTGTCACTGAACTGCTACACTGTCAGCAGTGCCTGATCATCAAGTGTCACTGAACTGCTACACTGTCAGCAGTGCATGATCATCAAGTGTCACTGAACTGCTGCACTGTCAGCAGTACATGATCATCAAGTGTCACTGAACTGCTGCACTGTCAGCAGTGCATGATCATCAAGTGTCACTGAACTGCTACACTGTCAGCAGTACATGATCATCAAGTGTCACTGAACTGCTACACTGTCAGCAGTGCATGATCATCAAGTGTCACTGAACTGCTGCACTGTCAGCAGTGCATGATCATCAAGTGTCACTGAACTGCTACACTGTCAGCAGTGCATGATCATCAAGTGTCACTGAACTGCTGCACTGTCAGCAGTGCATGATCATCAAGTGTCACTGAACTGCTACACTGTCAGCAGTACATGATCATCAAGTGTCACTGAACTGCTACACTGTCAGCAGTACATGATCATCAAGTGTCACTGAACTGCTACACTGTCAGCAGTACATGATCATCAAGTGTCACTGAACTGCTACACTGTCAGCAGTGCATGATCATCAAGTGTCACTGAACTGCTACACTGTCAGCAGTGCATGATCATCAAGTGTCACTGAACTGCTACACTGTCAGCAGTGCATGATCATCAAGTGTCACTGAACTGCTACACTGTCAGCAGTGCATGATCATCAAGTGTCACTGAACTGCTACACTGTCAGCAGTGCATGATCATCAAGTGTCACTGAACTGCTACACTGTCAGCAGTGCATGATCATCAAGTGTCACTGAACTGCTACACTGTCAGCAGTGCATGATCATCAAGTGTCACTGAACTGCTACACTGTCAGCAGTGCATGATCATCAAGTGTCACTGAACTGCTACACTGTCAGCAGTGCATGATCATCAAGTGTCACTGAACTGCTACACTGTCAGCAGTGCATGATCATCAAGTGTCACTGAACTGCTACACTGTCAGCAGTACATGATCATCAAGTGTCACTGAACTGCTGCACTGTCAGCAGTGCATGATCATCAAGTGTCACTGAACTGCTACACTGTCAGCAGTGCATGATCATCAAGTGTCACTGAACTGCTACACTGTCAGCAGTACATGATCATCAAGTGTCACTGAACTGCTGCACTGTCAGCAGTGCATGATCATCAAGTGTCACTGAACTGCTACACTGTCAACAGTGGAGTGACAATAATCTTACACCTTCCTTCAGAAAGTTTCTTACATACTCCACCATCTCTAAAACATTGGTAAGCAAGACACATAGGCAACAGTTAGACATATTTAATCCAAAACGTTTCACCTACACAGTAGACTTCTTCAGTTGAGTACAGAAAGTAGGCAGGAGTAGTAGAGATGTGAAGACAATGTTATCAGTCCATCATCCTTGAAGTTGGAGATTTGAGGTTGTCAGTCCCTCAGCCTGGAGAAGAGTTCTGTTCCATACTCTCTAACAATGTGGAGATCAAGTGTAGAAGTGTAGAAGCTTTCAAGAGGAAACTGGAGAAGTATCTTCACCAGGTGCCAGATCAATCAGGCTGTGATGGATATGTGGGGCAGTGGGCTTCCAACAGCAACAGCCTGGTTGACCAGGAAAGTACCAGATGAGCCTGGCCCATGGCAGGGCTCAGAGAGTAGATAAACTCTTGAAACTTTTCAAAGGTATATCAAAGGTATCAAGCAACAGCGTTGAGACATGTATACAGTGGATCCTCGGGTTACAATATTATTCCATTCCAGAGAGCTTGTCCTTAACTGATTTTATTGTTAGCAGAATTAATTTTCCCCATAAGATATAATAGAAATCCAATTAATCTGTTCCAGACATCTGAAAGTACGTATTAGAAGAAAAAATTTTCAAATGAAATATACATTTTCCTACACAGAAAACAATGAGACATGAAGAATAAATAGATGAAGAATAAATGACACTTACCTTTACTGAAGATTTATTGATGAGTGATGAGATGGGAGGAGGGGAGATGATGGAGGTGTATTATTGTTGGAAGGGGAATCCCCTTCCATAAGGACTTTAGCCCTTTGACTGTCGAAGGGCCCAATCCGGAAGTGTCTCCTGGTGTCGCAAAATATTCGAAAAAAAAAAATTATTTTTTCTTATGAAAATGTTAAGATTATTTTTCTGATTGTTTTAGTCCCAAAAAAAAATTTTCCCATCAGTACTTACCGAGATATAGAGGCATGAAGTTTGCAGAAAATGAGCCGCGTATGTCAACAGTGGCGACTGCCGCTCACCCGGTAAACTTTAGTTTACTTGTATTTGAAGGTTTGTTGTTTTTTTCACTATTTTATTTTTTCACATAACTTATGTGGCCTATGAGACCAAAGTAAGGTGCAATGTACATATATACACTCGTTGTATACAACACAATAAGCACACAAACATAATTATTAATATATTGTTTACAAAACTTGTTTACAAAAACAAACAATACAAAAAATTGTTTATTACTATTGTTCTATAATATATATACCAATATACAGTCACTGAACATACTCCTAGAAGTTCTGCAGCTTGTGGAACTCTGTGAAACATGGTGTCATACACAGTGGTGTTTTACACTCTCACACATAAAACATGGTGTCATACACAGTGGTGTTTTACACTCCTCACACATAAAACATGGTGTCATACACAGTGGTGTTTTACACTCTTACACATAAAACATGGTGTCATACACAGTGGTGTTTTACACTCTCACACATAAAACATGGTGTCATACACAGTGGTGTTTTACACTCTCACACATAAAACATGGTGTCATACACAGTGGTGTTTTACACTCTCACATAAAACATGGTGTCATACACAGTGGTGTTTTACACTCTCACATAAAACATGGTGTCATACACAGTGGTGTTTTACACTCTCACACATAAAACATGGTGTCATACACAGTGGTGTTTTACACTCTCACACATAAAACATGGTGTCATACACAGTGGTGTTTTACACTCTCACACATAAAACATGGTGTCATACACAGTGGTGTTTTACACTCTTACACATAAAACATGGTGTCATACACAGTGGTGTTTTACACTCCTCACACATAAAACATGGTGTCATACACAGTGGTGTTTTACACTCTCACACATAAAACATGGTGTCATACACAGTGGTGTTTTACACTCTTACACATAAAACATGGTGTCATACACAGTGGTGTTTTACACTCTTACACATAAAACATGGTGTCATACACAGTGGTGTTTTACACTCTTACACATAAAACATGGTGTCATACACAGTGGTGTTTTACACTCACACATAAAACATGGTGTCATACACAGTGGTGTTTTACACTCTCACATAAAACATGGTGTCATACACAGTGGTGTTTTACACTCTTACACATAAAACATGGTGTCATACACAGTGGTGTTTTACACTCTCACACATAAAACATGGTGTCATACACAGTGGTGTTTTACACTCTCACACATAAAACATGGTGTCATACACAGTGGTGTTTTACACTCTTACACATAAAACATGGTGTCATACACAGTGGTGTTTTACACTCTCACACATAAAACATGGTGTCATACACAGTGGTGTTTTACACTCTTACACATAAAACATGGTGTCATACACAGTGGTGTTTTACACTCTCACACATAAAACATGGTGTCATACACAGTGGTGTTTTACACTCTCACACATAAAACATGGTGTCATACACAGTGGTGTTTTACACTCTCACATAAAACATGGTGTCATACACAGTGGTGTTTTACACTCTTACACATAAAACATGGTGTCATACACAGTGGTGTTTTACACTCTCACACATAAAACATGGTGTCATACACAGTGGTGTTTTACACTCTCACACATAAAACATGGTGTCATACACAGTGGTGTTTTACACTCTCACACATAAAACATGGTGTCATACACAGTGGTGTTTTACACTCTCACACATAAAACATGGTGTCATACACAGTGGTGTTTTACACTCTCACACATAAAACATGGTGTCATACACAGTGGTGTTTTACACTCTCACACATAAAACATGGTGTCATACACAGTGGTGTTTTACACTCTCACACATAAAACATGGTGTCATACACAGTGGTGTTTTACACTCTCACACATAAAACATGGTGTCATACACAGTGGTGTTTTACACTCTCACACATAAAACATGGTGTCATACACAGTGGTGTTTTACACTCTCACACATAAAACATGGTGTCATACACAGTGGTGTTTTACACTCTCACACATAAAACATGGTGTCATACACAGTGGTGTTTTACACTCTCACATAAAACATGGTGTCATACACAGTGGTGTTTTACACTCTCACATAAAACATGGTGTCATACACAGTGGTGTTTTACACTCTTACACATAAAACATGGTGTCATACACAGTGGTGTTTTACACTCCTCACACATAAAACATGGTGTCATACACAGTGGTGTTTTACACTCTCACACATAAAACATGGTGTCATACACAGTGGTGTTTTACACTCTCACACATAAAACATGGTGTCATACACAGTGGTGTTTTACACTCTTACACATAAAACATGGTGTCATACACAGTGGTGTTTTACACTCCTCACACATAAAACATGGTGTCATACACAGTGGTGTTTTACACTCCTCACACATAAAACATGGTGTCATACACAGTGGTGTTTTACACTCTCACACATAAAACATGGTGTCATACACAGTGGTGTTTTACACTCTCACACATAAAACATGGTGTCATACACAGTGGTGTTTTACACTCTCACACATAAAACATGGTGTCATACACAGTGGTGTTTTACACTCTCACATAAAACATGGTGTCATACACAGTGGTGTTTTACACTCTTACACATAAAACATGGTGTCATACACAGTGGTGTTTTACACTCCTCACACATAAAACATGGTGTCATACACAGTGGTGTTTTACACTCTCACACATAAAACATGGTGTCATACACAGTGGTGTTTTACACTCTTACACATAAAACATGGTGTCATACACAGTGGTGTTTTACACTCCTCACACATAAAACATGGTGTCATACACAGTGGTGTTTTACACTCTTACACATAAAACATGGTGTCATACACAGTGGTGTTTTACACTCTCACACATAAAACATGGTGTCATACACAGTGGTGTTTTACACTCTCACATAAAACATGGTGTCATACACAGTGGTGTTTTACACTCTTACACATAAAACATGGTGTCATACACAGTGGTGTTTTACACTCTCACACATAAAACATGGTGTCATACACAGTGGTGTTTTACACTCTCACATAAAACATGGTGTCATACACAGTGGTGTTTTACACTCTCACATAAAACATGGTGTCATACACAGTGGTGTTTTACACTCTTACACATAAAACATGGTGTCATACACAGTGGTGTTTTACACTCTCACACATAAAACATGGTGTCATACACAGTGGTGTTTTACACTCCTCACACATAAAACATGGTGTCATACACAGTGGTGTTTTACACTCTCACACATAAAACATGGTGTCATACACAGTGGTGTTTTACACTCCTCACACATAAAACATGGTGTCATACACAGTGGTGTTTTACACTCTTACACATAAAACATGGTGTCATACACAGTGGTGTTTTACACTCTCACACATAAAACATGGTGTCATACACAGTGGTGTTTTACACTCTCACATAAAACATGGTGTCATACACAGTGGTGTTTTACACTCTTACACATAAAACATGGTGTCATACACAGTGGTGTTTTACACTCTCACACATAAAACATGGTGTCATACACAGTGGTGTTTTACACTCTCACACATAAAACATGGTGTCATACACAGTGGTGTTTTACACTCTCACATAAAACATGGTG
The DNA here is from genome assembly GCF_038502225.1 of Cherax quadricarinatus. Classification (NCBI taxonomy): domain Eukaryota; kingdom Metazoa; phylum Arthropoda; class Malacostraca; order Decapoda; family Parastacidae; genus Cherax; species Cherax quadricarinatus. The sequence goes on from NC_091380.1 coordinate 14,695,040, forward strand.
TCATACACAGTGGTGTTTTACACTCTCACACATAAAACATGGTGTCATACACAGTGGTGTTTTACACTCTCACACATAAAACATGGTGTCATACACAGTGGTGTTTTACACTCCTCACACATAAAACATGGTGTCATACACAGTGGTGTTTTACACTCTCACACATAAAACATGGTGTCATACACAGTGGTGTTTTACACTCTCACACATAAAACATGGTGTCATACACAGTGGTGTTTTACACTCTCACACATAAAACATGGTGTCATACACAGTGGTGTTTTACACTCTTACACATAAAACATGGTGTCATACACAGTGGTGTTTTACACTCTCACACATAAAACATGGTGTCATACACAGTGGTGTTTTACACTCTCACATAAAACATGGTGTCATACACAGTGGTGTTTTACACTCTCACATAAAACATGGTGTCATACACAGTGGTGTTTTACACTCTTACACATAAAACATGGTGTCATACACAGTGGTGTTTTACACTCTCACACATAAAACATGGTGTCATACACAGTGGTGTTTTACACTCCTCACACATAAAACATGGTGTCATACACAGTGGTGTTTTACACTCTCACACATAAAACATGGTGTCATACACAGTGGTGTTTTACACTCTCACACATAAAACATGGTGTCATACACAGTGGTGTTTTACACTCTCACACATAAAACATGGTGTCATACACAGTGGTGTTTTACACTCTCACACATAAAACATGGTGTCATACACAGTGGTGTTTTACACTCTCACACATAAAACATGGTGTCATACACAGTGGTGTTTTACACTCTCACACATAAAACATGGTGTCATACACAGTGGTGTTTTACACTCTCACATAAAACATGGTGTCATACACAGTGGTGTTTTACACTCTCACATAAAACATGGTGTCATACACAGTGGTGTTTTACACTCTTACACATAAAACATGGTGTCATACACAGTGGTGTTTTACACTCCTCACACATAAAACATGGTGTCATACACAGTGGTGTTTTACACTCTCACACATAAAACATGGTGTCATACACAGTGGTGTTTTACACTCTCACACATAAAACATGGTGTCATACACAGTGGTGTTTTACACTCTTACACATAAAACATGGTGTCATACACAGTGGTGTTTTACACTCCTCACACATAAAACATGGTGTCATACACAGTGGTGTTTTACACTCCTCACACATAAAACATGGTGTCATACACAGTGGTGTTTTACACTCTCACACATAAAACATGGTGTCATACACAGTGGTGTTTTACACTCTCACACATAAAACATGGTGTCATACACAGTGGTGTTTTACACTCTCACACATAAAACATGGTGTCATACACAGTGGTGTTTTACACTCTCACACATAAAACATGGTGTCATACACAGTGGTGTTTTACACTCTTACACATAAAACATGGTGTCATACACAGTGGTGTTTTACACTCCTCACACATAAAACATGGTGTCATACACAGTGGTGTTTTACACTCTCACACATAAAACATGGTGTCATACACAGTGGTGTTTTACACTCTCACACATAAAACATGGTGTCATACACAGTGGTGTTTTACACTCCTCACACATAAAACATGGTGTCATACACAGTGGTGTTTTACACTCTTACACATAAAACATGGTGTCATACACAGTGGTGTTTTACACTCTCACACATAAAACATGGTGTCATACACAGTGGTGTTTTACACTCTCACACATAAAACATGGTGTCATACACAGTGGTGTTTTACACTCTCACACATAAAACATGGTGTCATACACAGTGGTGTTTTACACTCTCACACATAAAACATGGTGTCATACACAGTGGTGTTTTACACTCTCACACATAAAACATGGTGTCATACACAGTGGTGTTTTACACTCTCACACATAAAACATGGTGTCATACACAGTGGTGTTTTACACTCTCACACATAAAACATGGTGTCATACACAGTGGTGTTTTACACTCTCACACATAAAACATGGTGTCATACACAGTGGTGTTTTACACTCCTCACACATAAAACATGGTGTCATACACAGTGGTGTTTTACACTCCTCACACATAAAACATGGTGTCATACACAGTGGTGTTTTACACTCCTCACACATAAAACATGGTGTCATACACAGTGGTGTTTTACACTCTTACACATAAAACATGGTGTCATACACAGTGGTGTTTTACACTCTTACACATAAAACATGGTGTCATACACAGTGGTGTTTTACACTCTCACACATAAAACATGGTGTCATACACAGTGGTGTTTTACACTCTCACACATAAAACATGGTGTCATACACAGTGGTGTTTTACACTCACACATAAAACATGGTGTCATACACAGTGGTGTTTTACACTCTCACACATAAAACATGGTGTCATACACAGTGGTGTTTTACACTCTCACACATAAAACATGGTGTCATACACAGTGGTGTTTTACACTCTCACACATAAAACATGGTGTCATACACAGTGGTGTTTTACACTCCTCACACATAAAACATGGTGTCATACACAGTGGTGTTTTACACTCTCACACATAAAACATGGTGTCATACACAGTGGTGTTTTACACTCTTACACATAAAACATGGTGTCATACACAGTGGTGTTTTACACTCTCACACATAAAACATGGTGTCATACACAGTGGTGTTTTACACTCTCACACATAAAACATGGTGTCATACACAGTGGTGTTTTACACTCTCACACATAAAACATGGTGTCATACACAGTGGTGTTTTACACTCTCACACATAAAACATGGTGTCATACACAGTGGTGTTTTACACTCTCACACATAAAACATGGTGTCATACACAGTGGTGTTTTACACTCTCACACATAAAACATGGTGTCATACACAGTGGTGTTTTACACTCTCACATAAAACATGGTGTCATACACAGTGGTGTTTTACACTCTCACACATAAAACATGGTGTCATACACAGTGGTGTTTTACACTCTTACACATAAAACATGGTGTCATACACAGTGGTGTTTTACACTCTCACACATAAAACATGGTGTCATACACAGTGGTGTTTTACACTCCTCACACATAAAACATGGTGTCATACACAGTGGTGTTTTACACTCTCACACATAAAACATGGTGTCATACACAGTGGTGTTTTACACTCTCACACATAAAACATGGTGTCATACACAGTGGTGTTTTACACTCTCACACATAAAACATGGTGTCATACACAGTGGTGTTTTACACTCTCACACATAAAACATGGTGTCATACACAGTGGTGTTTTACACTCTCACACATAAAACATGGTGTCATACACAGTGGTGTTTTACACTCTCACACATAAAACATGGTGTCATACACAGTGGTGTTTTACACTCTCACACATAAAACATGGTGTCATACACAGTGGTGTTTTACACTCTCACACATAAAACATGGTGTCATACACAGTGGTGTTTTACACTCTCACACATAAAACATGGTGTCATACACAGTGGTGTTTTACACTCTCACACATAAAACATGGTGTCATACACAGTGGTGTTTTACACTCTCACACATAAAACATGGTGTCATACACAGTGGTGTTTTACACTCTCACACATAAAACATGGTGTCATACACAGTGGTGTTTTACACTCTCACACATAAAACATGGTGTCATACACAGTGGTGTTTTACACTCCTCACACATAAAACATGGTGTCATACACAGTGGTGTTTTACACTCTCACACATAAAACATGGTGTCATACACAGTGGTGTTTTACACTCTCACACATAAAACATGGTGTCATACACAGTGGTGTTTTACACTCTCACACATAAAACATGGTGTCATACACAGTGGTGTTTTACACTCTCACACATAAAACATGGTGTCATACACAGTGGTGTTTTACACTCTCACACATAAAACATGGTGTCATACACAGTGGTGTTTTACACTCTCACACATAAAACATGGTGTCATACACAGTGGTGTTTTACACTCTCACACATAAAACATGGTGTCATACACAGTGGTGTTTTACACTCTCACATAAAACATGGTGTCATACACAGTGGTGTTTTACACTCTTACACATAAAACATGGTGTCATACACAGTGGTGTTTTACACTCTCACACATAAAACATGGTGTCATACACAGTGGTGTTTTACACTCTCACACATAAAACATGGTGTCATACACAGTGGTGTTTTACACTCTCACACATAAAACATGGTGTCATACACAGTGGTGTTTTACACTCTCACACATAAAACATGGTGTCATACACAGTGGTGTTTTACACTCCTCACACATAAAACATGGTGTCATACACAGTGGTGTTTTACACTCTCACACATAAAACATGGTGTCATACACAGTGGTGTTTTACACTCTCACACATAAAACATGGTGTCATACACAGTGGTGTTTTACACTCTCACACATAAAACATGGTGTCATACACAGTGGTGTTTTACACTCTCACACATAAAACATGGTGTCATACACAGTGGTGTTTTACACTCTCACACATAAAACATGGTGTCATACACAGTGGTGTTTTACACTCTCACACATAAAACATGGTGTCATACACAGTGGTGTTTTACACTCTCACACATAAAACATGGTGTCATACACAGTGGTGTTTTACACTCTCACACATAAAACATTGTGTCATACACAGTGGTGTTTTACACTCTTACACATAAAACATGGTGTCATACACAGTGGTGTTTTACACTCCTCACACATAAAACATGGTGTCATACACAGTGGTGTTTTACACTCTCACACATAAAACATGGTGTCATACACAGTGGTGTTTTACACTCTCACACATAAAACATGGTGTCATACACAGTGGTGTTTTACACTCTTACACATAAAACATGGTGTCATACACAGTGGTGTTTTACACTCCTCACACATAAAACATGGTGTCATACACAGTGGTGTTTTACACTCTCACACATAAAACATGGTGTCATACACAGTGGTGTTTTACACTCTCACACATAAAACATGGTGTCATACACAGTGGTGTTTTACACTCTCACACATAAAACATGGTGTCATACACAGTGGTGTTTTACACTCTCACACATAAAACATGGTGTCATACACAGTGGTGTTTTACACTCTCACACATAAAACATGGTGTCATACACAGTGGTGTTTTACACTCTCACACATAAAACATGGTGTCATACACAGTGGTGTTTTACACTCCTCACACATAAAACATGGTGTCATACACAGTGGTGTTTTACACTCCTCACACATAAAACATGGTGTCATACACAGTGGTGTTTTACACTCTCACACATAAAACATGGTGTCATACACAGTGGTGTTTTACACTCTCACACATAAAACATGGTGTCATACACAGTGGTGTTTTACACTCCTCACACATAAAACATGGTGTCATACACAGTGGTGTTTTACACTCCTCACACATAAAACATGGTGTCATACACAGTGGTGTTTTACACTCTCACACATAAAACATGGTGTCATACACAGTGGTGTTTTACACTCTCACACATAAAACATGGTGTCATACACAGTGGTGTTTTACACTCTCACACATAAAACATGGTGTCATACACAGTGGTGTTTTACACTCTCACACATAAAACATGGTGTCATACACAGTGGTGTTTTACACTCTCACACATAAAACATGGTGTCATACACAGTGGTGTTTTACACTCTCACACATAAAACATGGTGTCATACACAGTGGTGTTTTACACTCTCACACATAAAACATGGTGTCATACACAGTGGTGTTTTACACTCTCACACATAAAACATGGTGTCATACACAGTGGTGTTTTACACTCTCACACATAAAACATGGTGTCATACACAGTGGTGTTTTACACTCTCACACATAAAACATGGTGTCATACACAGTGGTGTTTTACACTCTTACACATAAAACATGGTGTCATACACAGTGGTGTTTTACACTCCTCACACATAAAACATGGTGTCATACACAGTGGTGTTTTACACTCTCACACATAAAACATGGTGTCATACACAGTGGTGTTTTACACTCTCACACATAAAACATGGTGTCATACACAGTGGTGTTTTACACTCTTACACATAAAACATGGTGTCATACACAGTGGTGTTTTACACTCCTCACACATAAAACATGGTGTCATACACAGTGGTGTTTTACACTCCTCACACATAAAACATGGTGTCATACACAGTGGTGTTTTACACTCTCACACATAAAACATGGTGTCATACACAGTGGTGTTTTACACTCTCACACATAAAACATGGTGTCATACACAGTGGTGTTTTACACTCTCACACATAAAACATGGTGTCATACACAGTGGTGTTTTACACTCTCACACATAAAACATGGTGTCATACACAGTGGTGTTTTACACTCCTCACACATAAAACATGGTGTCATACACAGTGGTGTTTTACACTCCTCACACATAAAACATGGTGTCATACACAGTGGTGTTTTACACTCCTCACACATAAAACATGGTGTCATACACAGTGGTGTTTTACACTCTCACACATAAAACATGGTGTCATACACAGTGGTGTTTTACACTCTCACACATAAAACATGGTGTCATACACAGTGGTGTTTTACACTCCTCACACATAAAACATGGTGTCATACACAGTGGTGTTTTACACTCCTCACACATAAAACATGGTGTCATACACAGTGGTGTTTTACACTCTCACACATAAAACATGGTGTCATACACAGTGGTGTTTTACACTCTCACACATAAAACATGGTGTCATACACAGTGGTGTTTTACACTCTCACACATAAAACATGGTGTCATACACAGTGGTGTTTTACACTCTCACACATAAAACATGGTGTCATACACAGTGGTGTTTTACACTCTCACACATAAAACATGGTGTCATACACAGTGGTGTTTTACACTCTCACACATAAAACATGGTGTCATACACAGTGGTGTTTTACACTCTCACACATAAAACATGGTGTCATACACAGTGGTGTTTTACACTCTCACACATAAAACATGGTGTCATACACAGTGGTGTTTTACACTCTCACACATAAAACATGGTGTCATACACAGTGGTGTTTTACACTCTCACACATAAAACATGGTGTCATACACAGTGGTGTTTTACACTCTCACACATAAAACATGGTGTCATACACAGTGGTGTTTTACACTCTCACACATAAAACATGGTGTCATACACAGTGGTGTTTTACACTCCTCACACATAAAACATGGTGTCATACACAGTGGTGTTTTACACTCTCACACATAAAACATGGTGTCATACACAGTGGTGTTTTACACTCTCACACATAAAACATGGTGTCATACACAGTGGTGTTTTACACTCTCACACATAAAACATGGTGTCATACACAGTGGTGTTTTACACTCTCACACATAAAACATGGTGTCATACACAGTGGTGTTTTACACTCTCACACATAAAACATGGTGTCATACACAGTGGTGTTTTACACTCTCACACATAAAACATGGTGTCATACACAGTGGTGTTTTACACTCTTACACATAAAACATGGTGTCATACACAGTGGTGTTTTACACTCTCACACATAAAACATGGTGTCATACACAGTGGTGTTTTACACTCTCACACATAAAACATGGTGTCATACACAGTGGTGTTTTACACTCCTCACACATAAAACATGGTGTCATACACAGTGGTGTTTTACACTCTTACACATAAAACATGGTGTCATACACAGTGGTGTTTTACACTCTCACACATAAAACATGGTGTCATACACAGTGGTGTTTTACACTCTCACACATAAAACATGGTGTCATACACAGTGGTGTTTTACACTCTTACACATAAAACATGGTGTCATACACAGTGGTGTTTTACACTCTTACACATAAAACATGGTGTCATACACAGTGGTGTTTTACACTCCTCACACATAAAACATGGTGTCATACACAGTGGTGTTTTACACTCCTCACACATAAAACATGGTGTCATACACAGTGGTGTTTTACACTCCTCACACATAAAACATGGTGTCATACACAGTGGTGTTTTACACTCTCACACATAAAACATGGTGTCATACACAGTGGTGTTTTACACTCCTCACACATAAAACATGGTGTCATACACAGTGGTGTTTTACACTCCTCACACACACATAAAACATGGTGTCATACACAGTGGTGTTTTACACTCCTCACACATAAAACATGGTGTCATACACAGTGGTGTTTTACACTCCTCACACATAAAACATGGTGTCATAAACAGTGGTGTTTTACACTCTCACACATAAAACATGGTGTCATACACAGTGGTGTTTTACACTCTCACACATAAAACATGGTGTCATACACAGTGGTGTTTTACACTCTCACACATAAAACATGGTGTCATACACAGTGGTGTTTTACACTCACACATAAAACATGGTGTCATACACAGTGGTGTTTTACACTCTTACACATAAAACATGGTGTCATACACAGTGGTGTTTTACACTCCTCACACATAAAACATGGTGTCATACACAGTGGTGTTTTACACTCTTACACATAAAACATGGTGTCATACACAGTGGTGTTTTACACTCTTACACATAAAACATGGTGTCATACACAGTGGTGTTTTACACTCCTCACACATAAAACATGGTGTCATACACAGTGGTGTTTTACACTCCTCACACATAAAACATGGTGTCATACACAATGGTGTTTTACACTCTCACACATAAAATCAGTGTGTGCGCATTTTTGTTGAAGTTTTTTTTATGTACAAAGACAAAACACCTCGTCTGAGCAGTTTTCTTCAAAGTATTAGCAGGCAGTTGTGTTATGTAGTTATCCTAGGTAAATGGTCGTGTGTCATCATTCCTTCCTTCCTAATTTCCTTCATTCCTTTCCTACCTGGAGGCTACCTGGAGGGCATTCCACCTCTCTTCCTACATTCCTTCATCTGTCCTTCCTTACTTTTTTCCTTCCTTTCATCTAGTCCTTCCTTCATTCCTGCCTTCCCTTCTTGCTTCTGGTTTCTATAATATATATACACATATAGTCACTAGATACTTTCATAAAACTGCTATTATCACCCTTCAGCAAGCTTGTCTTGTGTGTGAGTGTGTGGCTTATAATTGTTTTGAGTCAGGAGTTGGCAGCTGTCAAAATGACATATTGTCTCATTACTCACTTCCCCTCCCGCCTGTCAAAACAATGGGGTCGGATGCTGCTTCCCCCTCCATTCTATCTAATTATCTTTCTCCCTCATTCTATCTCTTTCAATCTGTCTCTCTTTCTCTCTCTCTGTCTATCTCTGTCTCACAGGTACACATAAATACAACTATACATAGTGTAAATTACCTTGGATAACCCAGAAAATCCAGACAAAGTGCTATACTCTGCTTGAAGATGTGAGTAAACGTGATGATGACAGTCTAGTGGCTCTCTCTGAGACAGAGCTAGACGGATAGACAGTGAGTTTGGCAGACAGACAAATGTTTGTTCGTCGTCATCTCCTCCTCCTCCTCCTCCTCCTCCTCCTCCTCCTCCTCCTCCTTCTCCTCCTCCTCCTTCTCCTCCTTCTCCTCCTCCTCCTTCTCCTCCTTCTCCTCCTCCTCCTCCTCCTCCTTCTCCTTCTCCTTCTCCTTCTTCTCCTCCTCCTCCTCCTCCTCCTCCTCCTCCTCCTGGCTCTTGACAGATGGACAGCTGCCCCCCTCCCTCCACCCTCGTTTACGCTCATCAAAGGTCAGCTCTTATCAGATGTTATCTCCCCTTATCTTGTCACTGTCATGGGCTGAACTGTTTTCATGCCTCAAGGGAACATATTATTACATATTATTATTATTAGGTATTAGGTGTTATTATTATTATTATTATTATTATTATTATTATTATTATTATTATTATTATTATTCTTATTCTTATTCTTCTTATTCTTCTTCTTCCTCCTCCTTCCACCTTCCACCTTCCTCCTCCTCCCTCCTCCTCCCTCCCTCCTTCCTCCTCCTTCCTCCTCCCTCCCTCCTTCCTCCTCCTCCCTCCTTCCACCTCCTCCCTCCTTCTTCCTCCTCCCTCCTTCTTCCTCCTCCCTCCTTCTTCCTCCTCCCTCCTTCCTCCTCCCTCCTCCTCCCTCCTTCCTCCTCCTCCCTCCTTCCTCTTCCTCCTTCCTTCCTCTTCCTCCTTCCTTCCTCCTCCTCTTCTTCCTCCTCCTCTTCTTCCTCCTCCTCCTCCTCCTCTTCCTCCTCCTCTTCTTCCTCCTCCTCCTCCTCCTCCTCCTCCATTGCTTTTGGTCTCAAACTCCTCGAAATCATGAAATTGATCTTCATTGACACTTCCATCTGTGTTAGAGCATCACTTGGGAAGAGAAGAGTCCCAGATTTGCAGGGAAGTCACATATTTCTTACCGCTAGACATGCTGAAAAAGGACGACTGAAATGGTATTCCCACAATGCACCACTGGCTCCCCGATTTTTTTTTATATGGTGCACACTGACCATGGAGACCCATTCTCTCACATGTGGGCCTACCAGCTTTCTCCTGTTTGATTTGAAGCCGCTAGAATTTATGCGTATAGATACGTCAAACACAGTATCTCCTATGACTAAAAAACCTGGGACCACTTAGTACATTGTGGTAGCACCAGCTAAAGCAAACAGTGCTGCAAACACCAAGGATTCACTGATGTAATGTCATATTAACACTCCCCTTTTAAGAGGAAAGTGATGTTGACCTCAAATTTAGTGCCTGTCTATCTGTCTCTGTCACTGTCTATTTGTCTCTGTCTATCTGTGTCTATCTGTCTCTGCCCGTCTCTCTCTACCTGTCTACCTGTCTCTGTCCACCTGTCTCTGTCTATCTGTCTCTGGCTATCTGCCTCTGTCTGCCTGTCTATCTTCTCTGTCTGTCTCTGGCTATTTCTTATCTCTGTCTCACAGGTACATATAAATACAATTATAGAAAGTGTAAATTACTTGGGATAACCTAAAAAATCTGAAGTGCTATACTGTGCTTGTAGATATAATGCATACTAATACCTGTTGATTCACAGTGTCTCTCTCTGAGACAGAGAGACAAGCAGAGAGACAGAGAGACAAGCAGATAGAGAGACAGATAAGCAGAGACAGAAATGCTGATGCTCTTCAAATGTCATTCCTTATCAAACTCTTATCACTGCCATCCCGGATGCTTGTTGCTGACATCATGCTTCAAGGGAACTTCTACTTCTTCTTCTTCTTTCTTCTTCTTCCTTCTTCTTCTTCTTCTCCCTTCTTCTCCAGTCTTCTTCCTTCTTCTTTCTTCTTCTCCCTTCTTCTTCCTTCTTCTCCAGTCTTCTTCCTTCTTCTTCTCCCTTCTTCTTCCTTCTTCTCCAGTCTTCTTCCTTCTTCTTCTTCTATGCACCTGTGTATCTAAAACATTGCTGAGACCTATAAATACTTTGTATATATTCCTATACAATAGTAAATAACCAAGGCAGGTGTAATGTCCACCTGACAATGTGAGTACAATTTTAGTACCTACTATTAATGTCATAAACTCAGCATTGTAATCCTTATAGAGAATAAACTTTGAATTTGAATTTGAATTGGTCATGAAATGACAAGAAATACTAAAAATTGCAATTATCAGAACATAAAAATTACATAAAATAATATGAAAACCAGAAAAAAAGGTATATCATCAACACTTCTGCAAGTGGCAAGACTCCATGTTGCCGGCCGGGCCACCACTTGGAAAAGGCCCGGGCCGGGAGAATACCGGCGAATCTTTAATAATAATAATAATAATCCATGTTGCCATCAGGTAATTGCCAAGTGCCATCTTCATGCCCTCATAATCTGGGTAAATACTGACTAAAAAATTTTTTTTATCCTATAAGTCTTAGAAAAATGTGTACTTTATTTCTATATAAAAAGAAAAATTTTTCTATTCAGGGCACTGGGGTAGTGAACGTGTATACAGGAGGGCCCCGCTTTATGGCGTTTCGCTTTACGGCGTTCCGCTAATACGGACATTTCAAATTATGACCAAAACTCGCTATACAGCTCCCCCCACCTGTCTTTCTAATACGGTCACAGCGGCCCACCGAGTTTGTTTACATTCTCCCTGAGCACATCTCCTTATTATGTCTGGAAACTTTCCAAAATTTCAAGTGTTTTAAAGTTATTGTATATTTTATATGTATTGTACTTGATAATTAAACTTGTGTACACCTGTACCTAAATAAACTTACACACTGTGCTGGCATGTAGGTACACATTAAAATCACTAAGAGTCTCTCTACTCTTGATGCAATAATAATAATAATAATAATAATAATAGTAATAATAATAATCTCTTGGGCTCATTAATGTCGCATATTACATTAATATAGACATTTCCCTTAATCTATCTATGATATTCTTTTCAACATTATATAAGAAACACATTATGTAACACACAAACATGATACATGCACCCACAGTATAAAAATTTATACAAATATATATGAGATGTTTACCAAACGGTTTGTAGAAGTGTCGGAAGAATTACGTTTTCTCTAGCCCGTCACCTGTTACTAGGGATAACTGTAGAAAAATATTCCTTTCGTATGCCTTCACTTTATAGCTATAATTCTGTACTAACTTGTACACAGTGTAAGAGTATTTGTTTCGTGATTTAATTATTATAATAATAATAAAAATATTATAAGGTAAAAGTTTCACAAACTCTTACAAATGTACATGAATGAACTAAAACTGGACACGTATTAATACCGTCTATTTCGCCTGACCGAGTTGTATATTACGTTAATATACACATTTTCATTAATCCATCCGTGATATTTTTTTCAAAATTATATAATAAACACGATACATAACAACATATGTGTAGAGAACCTAGGATAACCCAAAAAAGTCAGAGTGACTTACTTCCATTGCCTTCACTCAGAGCATCATTTCTTCTCAAAATGATGTTACATGAGAATGGGAGTGTTCTTCTTTATTTATTCTACCGTATCAATGTAGAGACAACCTGTACACAATGTAACTTGTACACAAACCAGACGTGTACACTGTTTACAACTTGTACACAAACCAGACGTGTACACTGTTTACAAAACTTACCTTCGCCTGGTTTGTTTACATAACTCTGCGCCTGTCCTCTCTCATGCACTCATTCTTTCTCTCTGGTATGGTAGCCCGGCTGACTACCATACATACCACACTTGATTTTTTACAATAAATACTACTCATCTCACCCTATATTTTAAGGTAAGTAATGAGTGAACTGTATATACATTTAATCGCTCTGGGATGCTTAAATATCATAGAATAGTATGTGTGGGTGGGGTGGCCTGGTATGGTAGCCTGGCTGACTACCATACATACCACACTTGATTTCTTACAATAAATACTACTTGTCTCACCCTAGATTAAGACTATAAATATTTTAAGGTAGGTAATGAGTGCACTATGTGTGTATTGTACTTTTTTATTGTTTTTTGATGCCTGGTTCTATTGCTAACTTAATATATGTTAGTGTAAACTTGTTATCTAGTGTTTGTATGCATTTGTAAGTGGAAAAAAAGGGTGTTCCACTTTACGGCGGTAGCCTGGAACCTAACCCGCCATATAAGTGGGGCCCTCCTGTATATATGTATATGTTTGGACCGTTTATGGGTTAAAGTCCTGCACATATTTTTCAGCTGCTTTTTTGTCAGAACTGGCAGCCTCACCATGCCTTATCACACTGTGTATGCCACTATGATTCTTAACCCTTTGACTGTTGAGGTCGTATATATATACGTCTTACGAGGTACCGTGTTTGACGATATATACTCATAAATTCTAGCGGCTTCAAATCAAGCAGGAGAAAGCTGGTAGGATCACATGTGAGATAATGGGTCTGTGTGGTCAGTGTGCACCACATAAAAAAAATCCTGGAGCATGCAGTGCATAATGAGAAAAAAAAACTCCGACAGTTTTTTTTAATTAAAATGCCAACTTTGTGGTCTATTTTTGTATAGTATTTATGGTTGTATTATCATTTTCTTGGTCTCATTAGATAGAATGAAAAACATATTATAGAAACTGAGGTGATTTTGATTGATTTTACTCTAAAAAAGAACCTGGAAATGGAGCTCAAAGTAGGGGAAATGTTTGATTTATGCCGATGTTCAAAAGTAAACAAATGATATCATTATCCAATAAATGTCCAACTAGCCATTCTAATATGCAGTCATGAATGTGTTGATGTTATTTATACAATTATTACAGTATTGCAGTAATCTGCATAACAGTAAATCTTCTGCACAAATAACCCTCACATAAAAGAGAGAAGCTTACGACGACGTTTCGGTCCGACTTGGACCATTGACAAAGTCACACTAACAGAAGTGGAGCAGGACAGCTATATATAGGCAGGAAGAGGTGGTGGTAGTAGTAGTACAAGAATGGTATATAATACCGGCAAGATGAAATTAAGACATATGCGCAACACCTGGGCATCCCCATCGTAGACGTTTCGCCATCCAGCCAGCCACTGAATGGCGAAACGTCCACAAGAAAGACAACCAGACGCCGCACATGTGTCTTAATTTCATCAGTAGTTGTAGTAGTAGAAGAGGTGGTAGTAGTGGTGGTGGTAGAAGTGGGAAATAAGGAGGACAAGCCAGTCAAATACAAAGGAAGGGGAGCACTGCAAGAGAGCTAGGTGCCCACTGAGGGAGAGCAAGCGCACAGAGGTGCGTGAAAGGGGAAGTGGTGAAATAAATGAAGAAGGAACAGAAACACGAGACAGAAGAGAGAAAGACAACCCAGAGGAGAAAAGGAAAGAGGAAAGGGGAAGAGAGAGAAGAAGAAAAAAAAAAGAAAAAGAAGAAAAAATGAGGAGTCAGGTTAAGTCACGGGTGTTCTGAAGTTTGGAGCATTTTACAATGTAGTGGGAGAGGAAGGCATCTACAGAGACGAAGCCAGGGCTAAGATTCATACAAGGAAAGTTGTGTATTAGAGAGGATTCAACTAGACGGCGACTGTTCGAGTTGGAAGTAGGGAAGACAGTTTTAGCAGAAGACCAGTCAATAGGATGGCTATGATCTCTGACGTGACAGAAAAGAGCATTGTTAGTGTTGGCAAGCCTAACACTATTTTTGTGCTCCCTAAGTCAGTCAGAAAGAGATCGACCAGTTTCTCCGAAGTATTGAAGAGGACAGGAGGAGCAAGAAATAGAGTAGACACCAGGAACATCTGTAGAGGGAGGAGAGGTATGAACGAGATTAGTGGGAAGAGTGTTAGTCTGGCGGAAGGTAAGCTTGATGTCTAAGGGACGGAGAGAATTATTGAGATTAGAAAGACCGGAAATGTAGGGAAGGCAGAGGATAGAAGAGTTCCCAGGAGTAGAGAGTTTGGGAGAGATGAAATTGCATTTAGCATGTGAGAGGCAGAGTCTATGAAATGGGAAGGGTAGCCAAGATGGAAAAACGAATTATGAAGAGTGGAAATTTCTGCTGGAAGGAACTGAGGATCAGAGATGCAGATGGCACGGAGAAAGAGGGAGATAAGAACACTTTTCTTGACAGTGGAGGCATGATAGGAAAAGTAGTGAATGTACATGCCACTGTGCATAGGTTTTCGGTAAACGGAAAAGAAAAAACCTGTATCTGAGTGGTGGACATGGACATCAAGGAAAGGAAGCAGGGAATTAGATTCCCATTCAGCTTTAAACTTAACGGAAGGGGCAAGATTATTAAGAGCTTCAAGAAAAGGTTGGAAGAGACTGGAGTCATGAGGCCACAGAGCAAAGATGTCATCCACATAGCGGAGCCAGAGTGAAGGTTGCACATCGAGGGTAGGAAGAAGAACAGTCTCGAAGTATTCCATGTAAAGATTGGCAAGGACAGGAGAGAGAGGAGAGCCCATAGCGACACCGAAGGTTTGAGAATAATATTTCCCTTGGAAGGAAAAGGAGTTAGAGTCCACACAGAGGCAGATAAGATCAAGAAAGACATCAGTAGGTATAGGGAGATTAAGAAACCCTTCATGGGCCTTCTCTCTAAGGAAATCAAGGACATCATCAAGAGGGACATTGGTGAAGAAGGACTCAACGTCAAGACTAAGCATCTTACAGGTTGGGAGAGAGCGAACCCGTTCAATGAAGTCTTGAGAGTGACGGAGGTGGGCAGGAGAAAAAGTACCAAGAAAGGGAGTGAGGGTTTTGGCCAGCCAAGAAGCAAGAGAATAAGAGACAGAACCTCTAGAGGATATGATAGGACGAAGAGGAATATCAGGTTTATGAGTTTTGGGAAGGCCATAGAAATAGGGAAGAGAGGGACAGATGACACGAAAAGGTTGAACAAGGTCAAAGTCAGGAGGACAGAGGTCGGAGAGAGTCCTTAGTTTTTTGTTGAAAGTTCTCTTGATGCGATCAAGAGGGTTGGAAACGAGAGGAGTGTAGGTACGTGAGTCAGAGAGCAAGACATCAGCTTTACAGAGGTAATCCTCGCGATCAAGGATAACTACTGAATTACCTTTGTCAGAAGATAGTATGACAATGTTAGTGTTGGATTTAAGAGAAGAAAGGGCAAGTTGGTAACAGCGGGGAAGGTGGTGATTCTTAGAAAACAGACTAACAAAAGCAGGAAGGAGAGCGCCACGAAAAGTGGACAAGTCAGGAAGATTACCGGAGCGAGATTGACAAAAGGAATCAAAAGAGCTAATCAGGGAAATACCAGCGCGAGGAGTAGGCGAAGTGGCGAAGGAAAGGCCAAAACCAAGAAGTTCAAGCTCATACTGAGAGAGTGAGACAGAAGAAAAGTTAGTAACACAGTCAGTGAGGGAGAATTTAGACCAAGGGCTAGCTGAGATGAGATGTTGAAGTTTATTCTCTAGTTTGGAAGAAAGAATTTGTGTATTCAGGCGAGCAGTGTCAAAGGCAATGGTAGTGAGAAGGTTACAGAGATCCTGTGCTAGAGCCGCAAAGAGAGCACGTTGACGTTGATGGAAAGTAAAGAAGGCATCTTCAACCTGTGATTTAGTAGAAAGAATGAGCTGTTGAAGTAGGAGATGGGCATGATCAGGAAAGGGAGCGCCCAGTGGGTTGGTTTTCAGGAAGTGGGAGAAGGAAGGGGGCAGAACTTGTTCAGCATGACAGTCATGTAGGAAGTGAAGCTGATTCTTACGACGTCTGGTAGCAATAAGTGCAGCCTCATAGGAACGAAAGAGGGGTTTAAAAGAGGGAAGAACATTAAAAAAGTTGGAGAGAATATGATGCTTAACTGCGGGGTCCATAAATAACAAAAAAAGGCACAATACCGTGACTGGAATGATACACAAATAACCCGCACATAAAAGAGAGAAGCTTACGACGACGTTTCGGTCCGACTTGGACCATTGACAAAGTCACACTAACAGAAGTGGAGCAGGACGGCTATATATAGGCAGGAAGAGGTGGTGGTAGTAGTAGTACAAGAATGGTATATAATACCGGCAAGATGAAATTAAGACACCTGCGCAACACCCGGGCATCCCCATCATAG
The DNA here is from genome assembly GCF_038502225.1 of Cherax quadricarinatus. Lineage (NCBI taxonomy): Eukaryota > Metazoa > Arthropoda > Malacostraca > Decapoda > Parastacidae > Cherax > Cherax quadricarinatus. The sequence goes on from NC_091380.1 coordinate 14,712,633, forward strand.
ACGTTTCGCCATCCAGCCAGCCACTGAATGGCGAAACGTCCACAACAAAGACAACCAGATGCCACATGTGAAAATTTGTGTGGACTGCCTCCAAGTGAGTCGCCTACCCTGGCAAACTCTGTTGACACCGAGCTCTGAGGTGGGTACCTCAGCCTCACAAGTGGCTTATAGGACAGATTTTCACAAATGATTGTTATTGCAAAAAACCTCGCCTGCATGCATGTATAAAAGACTAACTTACTTGGTGTTGCAGCATATATCCTGATCTTCAACTTCCTAAGCCTAGCTTTAGCCCCTTTGGACTTCCCCTCGGAAACCACGTGCAACCGGGAGCATTAATTCCTGCAATATTCAATCGTAATTAGTGTCCTGCCTGCACCTCAGAAATTCCTATATCCAAGAGGGTATGTATCCCCTAGTATAACTATGCAGACTCAGACACTAGCTTCAGACGGCTCTGAGACACTGGTACTTACTGGGCATGCTCTCTCTGTAGCACGCCGGGCCCACAGTTAACTCAACCCACAATCTCCCAAGACACTGGCCAGAACCTACGGGAAAAGGTGAAGATCTTGTCTTACTGTAAGGGCTGATGGAGGAGATCATCTACGGTACATCGAGGTGCCTCTACCAGATTCCCAGGTCTCAGATGTGAAGACACGTGGGGGCGCCATCTGCTGTTCACGGCACATCTTGTCCAGTCGGTGTCTGTCGTAAGAAGGGCGCTATTCTGTCTTTGTGACCCGCGCCTCCTCAATCAAGCTAGGGCTGCCAGTTCTCCCTAGCTAACTTATCCTAGTGTTTGCCTACATTATCGGCCTATAACTACCTATGTTAAGGTCTTAGGTCTACTTTATCATTATCTACAGATGCCTTAGTAAACCTAATATTAGTGTACTACCAGTAAAACTACCTACTCCTTCCAACCAGAGAATGCCTTGTTTGGGAGGGTTTTTAAGGGTCGTCCGGCTCAGCCGACCCGACGGCCATGCTGGATCTGAGCTGTGGAACTATTTGGACCAAATAAATTTCCACATCCTCCCGCCGGCGAAGGTAGGCACTAAGTCTAGATCAAGTCTGCCTCCCGCAGGCCCCCCCAGTGGGCCCTGGACTTGAGCGCCGTTCGACGGGTCGTCCGGCCGCTCAGCTCGCTCAACCTCTGGTCTAATTTCTCATGTCCCGGTCCCACCGTGTGGACCTCGAGAGGCAAAAGCCTGTTGATGGGTCTTATAGTCTCGACACCGTTCATTCTCACTTTCACCATTCTCAACCGCCCAGCCTTGTCTGGGTGGGTTGACACTACCAGGCCAAGAGGCCAGTATGCCCTGGGCGCCTCGGATTCTACCAGCACCAGGTCCCCTTCACTTAGCATCATCTTATTTGCCTCGGGGTCGGCACCATAGAAATGTTCCCGCAAGGTTGTCAAGTAATCCCTGCGCCACACCTGGTTCCATTTGTCCAGGATGTTCACCAGTCTGTTGTGACTCCTGTGCAGTTCTTCATTGATGGGGGGACCATCTGGCCCATAATAATCCAGCTCCTTGGAAGACTGACTCAAAATTGCGGGGAAGGGCTCAATCCTTCTTCCAAACAGCATATGATTGGGGGTGAGAGCTTCTTGCTCGTCAATCCCATTTTGTACGTAGGTCAGAGGCCTGTTATTAACTCTTGCCTCTATCTCAACTAACACTGTCCTCAGTTCATCACAGCTCACCCTCCTGCCATGCAAGACCTTCCGAATGCACCTTTTGACTGTGCCCACCATGTGTTCATAGAATCCCCCTTGCCAGGGTGCCCTGGGAGCTATGAACCTCCACTCGCACTCTATTCTCTTCAGGTGTTCTCATACTTCTCCGTTGTCCCTAAGATTCCTGAAAACTTTATCGGCCACCCTAAAGCTTGTGCCATTGTCCGAGATAATTAATCGCGGGCATGAGAATCTGGCAGTAAACCTCCTGAACAACTTCACGAAAGTCTCTGTTGTCATATCTTCTGCCAACTCCAAATGCACCGCTCGAGTAGTGACACAAGTAAACAGGCAGACATATACTTTCTGAGGGCCCTCCTTAATGTCTCCTGGGTTCTTCAATGTGACAGCCCCAGTATAGTCTATTCCTACAGTCTCAAAGGGCCTGTCACTATGTACCCGCTCCTGAGGCAGCGGTGGTGGACCTGGGTATGGTAGGGTCCTCCCATCGTACCGCCGGCAGACCATGCAACCCTTTAGCACCCTTTTGACGGCAGCTCGACCCTTCAATACCCAGTAATTCTGATGTAGGCAGGTGAGGGTATCTCCAAATCCCCCATGTAAGGTCCTCTGATGGGCATCTTGTATCAATAGCTCTGTCGCCCATCCCTCCTTTCCCAGCAGCACGGGATGTTTGGCCCCATAGCTGAGCTCAGAGTTTTGTATTCTTCCCCTGCATCTTATTAGCCCCGCATGATCTAGGAACAATCCCAATGAGTGAACCAATTTGCTGTTCCCTGAGTCGTCATCGTTGGACACGCGTCCTGACGCCATAACCTGCTGCCGGGTCGCAAGTACTTCCAGCACTCCTGGAAACCTTTCCCTTTGGTACTGCCTTATCCAATATTCTCTAGGACCCACTAGAGACAACTGTCGACCTTGGCTTACCTTGTCATGCAGCTTCCTCACAAATCGAAATACCATTTCCGTGACTCCTATAAGTTTTCTCCACGAGGAGTAGCGCCTGGGGTCAAATAATTCAGTGTCGTGTTCCCCTGCAAAGTGTACTATGCTGCTGGTTGTCTCTACGAATTTCTGCTCCGGCCAGCAATCCCTTGCCGGTAACCAGTCTGGGCCTTTGAACCAAATCTCGCTTTTACTCAGCTTTCTGTGTGTCACCCCTCGGCTTATCAGGTCGGCTGGGTTTTGATCTGTAGGCACATACAGAATTGTTGACGTTGACTGTAGTTCCTGTATCTCCTTTACCCGATTCCTGACATAGGGGAGCTTAGACCTGTCATTCTGGACCCACTGTAAGGCCACCTCCGAGTCTGTCCGTACATAGGTGTGTGTCACCCTCAGATTACTCAACACCTCCTCTACGTACTTACCCAGTCTTGCTCCCAGCAACATCGCCGTGAGCTCTAGCTTTGGGATTGAGCAATCCTTCAGGGGTGTCACCCGCGCACGACTGGTGACCAGATTGACTTGGTCCCCGGCCACCAAATACGCTACTGCCCCATAGGCCCTGGAGGAGGCATCACAGAAGACGTGCAAGTCATAATCCCGCCCGGTGCACCTGATGGACCTGGGGAATGTGAACTCGTGCAATTCCGCTAGGTCTTTGTTAACCAGATCCCACTCCTGGCAGACTGTTTCTGGCAGTGGGTCGTCCCAACCTAGGTTCAGCTCCCAGGTCTGTTGCACTAGCATCCTCCCTCGAATGGTGATGGGTGTCAACAAACCCAAAGGATCGAAGGCAGTCTGCACTTTGCTCAGCAAAGACCTCCTGGTCAGCTTCCCTTCCCCATCAGGCTTCCTCTTTAGCCTAAGTCTGTCTTCCTTGATTTCCCACTCCAGTCCCAACACCGATGTTACCTCAGGCACTGAGTAGCCAGTATAGTCACGTTCCACCATGCCCCGCAACGTTGGATTGTTTGTCACCCATTCTCTCAATGGCATGTTAGCCGAGAGCATCTCCTGATTAGACTCTCGGTAAATGTCCATCAACAGCCTTTCATCTGAGGTGGTACCCTGCATGTTGTCTACATAAAATAGGGTCTTCAGTAATCCTTTAAGTGGGCTATTACAGTTCACAAGGTGGTAGTCTATGGTAGCCTGTAATAGGAATGGTGAACTAGTGGCACCAAACAACACTGCCCTGAATCTATAGGTATCATACCCTTGCTTGGGCGCCTCCCTGTTAGCCAGCCACAAGAACCTTGTGTAGTCCCTGTCCTGTGGCTGCAACCCAATACGTAGGAAGGCTTTGCTAATGTCTGCCGCATAGGCATACTGTTCCGTCCTGAATCTCAACAACACATCTGCTAATTTCTGCGTCAGTCAGACAGTCGTTCAACGATGGCTCTCGGGGACTCGCCTGCGAGCTGCAGTTGAAGACTACTCTGATGGGAGTGGTTACCGACTCCTTGGTGACTGCCATGTGTGGAAGATAATGGGTGTTTTCCCCAGGGCTGGCATTGGGCACTTTCTCGATGAACCCAAGGGCCAGCTGTTCCTTAATAATATCATCATATTTCCCCACCAGACCCTTCTTGGTCAGGCTGTTCACCAATGAATTCAACTGACCACGTGCCCTCTTGAAATTAGTGGGCAGCGTTGGGTGGCCCGGTTTCCATGGGAGTCGCACCCAATACTGTCCGTCCCTGAACTGCGCATGGTTCAAGTAATCTCGATACGTCTCTTCGTGTTCGGGGGGCGGCTGGTCACCTTTAATCCCTACTACATCCAGGTCCCATAGTTTATGGACCGGCTCACTGTCGGATATGCCAACTTGCGCCTCTGACAGACCTTCGTGCACACCAATCCGCATCACCAGTACAGCCTCAGTCGCTGTAATACCAGAGCCCTCCTTTCCCGGGGTCGCAGGGAAGTGAGCTGGTACTCTGCCTCCTACGATGTACCCCGCTGGAGTCCTGTACAGGCCAACGCCCTCCCTGATAACCCTTCTTGTAGACACGAACTCGTCTATGTAATCCCCTCCTACCAAGATGCCTACATTACTAACATTGTCTGTAGCAATATCTGGTTCCGCTAGCTTCACACCCAACTCCCTCAAACGTTTGACTGCTGCAGCCAGTCCCCTAGTGGTAATGATATTGGGCAGCCTCTTCACCATCAAGGCTGAAATTTCCCGTCGATGCCCGGCTAACCTGACCATCACATTGACTACTGGATAAGACCTGCGTGGGACTTCCCCACCAAACCCTTCCACCTTCATGTCAACTTTACCAACTGTCTCCAGCTTCAACCTAGTTGCTAGACTCTCCGCTATGAAGGATCTCTGTGCCCCACTGTCGAAGAACAAACGGGTCGTTTCAGACTTCTTCCCGTTCGCGACCACCGCCATTATGGTGGGCAAGGCCACCGAGCCTTGAAACTGCTCACCAGAACAAATTCTCGGTGCCGTACTCACCACACTCATCGCTACTTCTGACTTGCTCTTGCTCTCCACCCTTTCTTGCGGTTTGCTCTCCTTAACTTGTGCTAATCCGGCATCATTAGGACACAGTGCACTGTGGTGCTTTCCCTTCCAGCAGCCCCGACACTCCCTGAGCATGCTGTTACAGTCCCTGGCAAAATGTTCTCCACAACACCTGAAACAAAGTCTCAACTCTCTTAGTCGTTGAACCCTTTGGTTATAGGTGGTGAAGCTTGAACACCCTGAACTAGCGTGTTCTTCATCACAAAACACGCACCGTCTCATACTGGCCGCTTTAGTGGCTTCTCCCTTGGCCCTGTGGGTGGAGGACTCGCCCTGGGCATAATACGTGCCTACTTTAGTGGGAGGTGGTTTAGGTCTATCTCTCGAATGTCTGGGGAAGTTGACCGACTTCTCCTTGGTAGGTAATTTCTCCCCCTGACCTACGCTCAGGTGAGATATGAGATCCCCTAACCCTTCAATAATTTGTTTTATCGTGAACCTATTCGTTCGATATTTTAAGTGTAACTCATGCACTGTCGTGCTAGCCAGTTTCCTCTGAATCACCTGGCTAAGGACCCATTTTGAATCATTCTCATCATGCAAATCTCTGAAACTATTGGTCAAGCTCATAATCTCAATACGGAACTTCTCTAGACTTTGACGGTCATGTCGGCAAGCCTCTAGATCCAACAACCGATAAAGTATAGCTACCTTTATCTCCTCAGTGTTGCCAAACATGTCTTCTAATTGGTCTTTGGCATGTTGGTAATTAGTGTCAGTAATCTGGTAGTGCCGGACCAGGTCTAAGGCTTTACCCTTGAGCTGCGACCGCAAATACTGCAACTTGACGGCATCTGACAAATCGTTTCTGTCATCTATCTGGGCTCTAAACTGATCCCAAAAAGCAATGTACTCTGTTAAGGTTCCGTCGAACGTTGGCAAATTCAACTGGGGCAACTTGGGCAACATATTGACAGGTGTGCGGTTGTTTGGGGTACCTGCGGTGTTCAACCCTACCCTTGGAATACTAGCCTTTAATGTACTTAACTTATCTTTGTACATATTCATTTCCTGATGACAATCTACATCATCCTTATCGAATTCGTCCATAGCCTGGTGAAGACTTCCCTGGGATTCCTCATCCTCAATAGCCTGTTGCTCATATGCTGAGAATGCTCGTTCATAGGCTTCCCATTTTTCCCCCAAACTCTTCAAGCAGTCTTGCAAATCATCGCAGTCTACATTACTGCGTTGGCAAGTAGCCTTGCACCTGTTACGTATTCTGTTCAGATGCCCTTTGTATGCTGCTACTGATCGCCTTAATTTTGTTAACACTGGACTAGACTCTCCTGAACCCCCATCTGCCATTGTCGATGTTTAATGAGGAGTGTGACACTAATTGCACTTTACCCAGTCCACCCCACAGCACATCACGGTGTTAGGCAAGAATGAACGAGTCTTAAGGCTTCTCAACAAGCTTAACAATTCCCTTTGTTAAATTGACTACTATGAATCAAAAATGTACACCGTTAGCTCTCAAATCCCAATCAAAAATGTGTATCGATGTGAAAGCTTAATCTAGCACTTAACTGTACAATGCCAGCAAATAATTACAGGACTTAACCTAGTCTCAGGTATAATTCACAAATCCCACATTAACATGAATCAAAGATGATGAAAATCACACAATAAAAGGTGCAGTATACAAATTAAAATCACTTGGTTAACACAAGTAAATTCAACAATTCAACTTGTGAAACAGTAAATAAATAATGTATGTAAACAGCTTGGCCTGTGCCCAGCTTACTCTGTCTAGCGTGGATGGTTGGATAAGGTAAATCCTAACCTAGCTAGTGTGCTATAACTTAAACCTGGCTTTATAACTCCCTGTAAATAATAACTAGGTTAAATCTGTCCTAGCTACTATAACCTTTTGTAAATATTGCACAAGCCTAGCCTAACTGTGGCTACCTTGCAAATCCACTGTAAGTAATTAACACACAAGTCTCCTACTCTGGATTACTTGTAATCATTGTAAATAATTAAATTCACAAGCTTCTCTAGCCTACAAGGCCTGCCTGTAAATTACTGCAAATAACAACTTCTGTGTATAGTCAGCTTGGCCTAGCCTCTGTGTAACTTTGACCTAGGTGTGCTAACTTAACCTAACTTTTTTAAACTGGTTCCTAACTGTGGCCTAGCTATGATAGCTTAACCTAACTCTGTAAAACTGGTTCCTAACTGTGGCCTAGCTATGATAGCTTAACCTAACTCTGTTAAACTGGTTCCTAACTGTGGCCTAGCTATGATAGTTTAACCTAGCTATTCCACATCATGGTTTTCGAAGGACCACTTTTGTGAAAATTTGTGTGGACTGCCTCCAAGTGAGTCGCCTACCCTGGCAAACTCTGTTGACACCGAGCTCTGAGGTGGGTACCTCAGCCTCACAAGTGGCTTATAGGACAGATTTTCACAAATGATTGTTATTGCAAGAAACCTCGCCTGCATGCACGTATAAAGGACTAACTTACTTGGTGTTGCAGCATATATCCTGATCTTCAACTTCCTAAGCCTAGCTTTAGCCCCTTTGGACTTCCCCTCGGAAACCACGTGCAACCGGGAGCATTAATTCCTGCAATATTCACTCGTAATTAGTGTCCTGCCTGCACCTCAGAAATTCCTATATCCAAGAGGGTATGTATCCCCAAGTATAACTATGCAGACTCAGACACTAGCTTCAGATGGCTCTGAGACACTGGTACTTACTGGGCATGCTCTCTCTGTAGCACGCCGGGCCCACAGTTAACTCAACCCACAATCTCCCAAGACACTGGCCAGAACCTATGGGAAAAGGTGAAGATCTTGTCTTACTGTATGGGCTGATGGAGGAGATCATCTACGGTACATCGAGGTGCCTCTACCAGATTCCCAGGTCTCAGATGTGAAGACACGTGGGGGCGCCGTCTGCTGTTCACGGCACGTCTTGTCCAGTCGGTGTCTGTCGTAAGAAGGGCGCTATTCTGTCTTTGTGACCCGCGCCTCCTCAATCAAGCTAGGGCTGCCAGTTCTACCTAGCTAACTTATCCTAGTGTTTGCCTACATTATCGGCCTATAACTACCTATGTTAAGGTCTTAGGTCTACTTTATCATTATCTACAGATGCCTTAGTAAACCTAATATTAGTGTACTACCAGTAAACTACCTACTCCTTCCCTGAAGAGTAAATCTATAAATTAAATAAGCTTACCAACCGCCAACCAGAGAATGCCTTGTTTGGGAGGGTTTTTAAGGGTCGTCCGGCTCAGCCGACCCGACGGCCATGCTGGATCTGAGCTGTGGAACTATTTGGACCAAATAAATTTCCACACCACACATGTGTCTTAATTTCATCAGTAGTTGTAGTAGTAGAAGAAGTAGAAGAGTTAGTAGTAGTGGTTGAAGTGAGAAATAAGGAGGACGAGCCAGTCAAATACAAAGGAAGGGGTGCACTGCCCGTCTCCTACTTCAACAGCTCATTCTTTCTACTAAATCACAGGTTGAAGATGCCTTCTTTACTTTCCGTCAACATCAACGTGCTCTCTTTGCGGCTCTACCACAGGATCTCTGTAACCTTCTCTATACCATTGCCTTTGACACTGCTCGCCCGAATGCACAAATTCATTCTTCCAAACTACAGAATAAACTTCAACGTCTCATCTCAGCTAGCCCTTGGTCTAAATTCTCCCTCACTGACTGTGTTACTAATCTGTCTTCTGTCTCACTCTCTCAGTATGAGCTTGAACTTCTTGGTTTTAGCCTTTCCTTTGCCACTTCACCTACCCCTCGTGCTGGTATTTCCCTGATTAACTCTTTTGATTCCTTTCGTCAGTCTCGCTCCCGTAATCTTCCTGACTTGTCTACTTTTCGTGGCGCTCTCCTTCCTGCTCTTGTTAGTCTGTTTTCTAAGAATCACCACCTTCCCCACCTTTACCAACTTGCCCTTTCTTCTCTTAAATCCAACACTAACATTGTCATACTATCTTCTGACAAAGGTAATTCGGTAGTTATCCTTGATCGCGAGGATTACCTCCGTAAAGCTGATGTCTTGCTCTCTGACTCACGTACCTACACTCCTATCGTTTCCAACACTCTTGATCGCATCAAGAGAACTTTCAACAAAAAACTAAGGACTCTCTCCGACCTCTGTCCTCCTGACTTTGACCTTGTTCAACGGTTTCATGTCATCTGTCCCTCTCTTCCCTATTTCTATGGCCTTCCCAAAACTCATAAACCTGATATTCCTCTTCATCCTATCATATCCTCTAGAGGTTCTGTCTCTTATTCTCTTGCTTCTTGGCTGGCCAAAACCCTCACTCCCTTTCTTGGTACTTTTTCTCCTGCCCACCTCCGTCACTCTCAAGACTTCATTGAACAGGTTTGCTCTCTCCCAACCTGTAAGATGCTTAGTCTTGACGTTGAGTCCCTCTTCACCAATGTCCCTCTTGATGATGTCCTTGATTTCCTTAGAGAGAATGCCCATGAAGGGTTTCTTAATCTCCCTATACCTACTGATGTCTTTCTTGATCTTATCCGCCTCTGTGTAGACTCTAACTCCTTTTCCTTCCAAGGGAAATATTATTCTCAAACCTTCGGTGTCGCTATGGGCTCTCCTCTCTCTCCTGTCCTTGCTAATCTTTACATGGAATACTTCGAGACTGTTCTTCTTCCTACCCTCGATGTGCAACCTTCACTCTGGCTCTGCTATGTGGATGACATCTTTGCTCTGTAGCCTCATGACTCCAGTCTCTTCCAACCTTTTCTTGAAGCTCTTAACCCTTTCAGGGTCCGTCCCGTAGATCTACGGCTTTACGTTCAGGGTCCAAACCGTAGATCTACGCCATGAGCTCAGCTCACTCTGATAAACTGTGAGTGGTACATTTGGGCCTAGATATGAGAGAATACATCTATGTGGTATGTGTGCACCACATAAAACAGATCCTGCAGCACACTGTGTATAATGAGAGAAAAAAAATGAAATCATGATTTTTCGATTAAAACAGCAACTTTGCAGTGTTTTTTCGTATGTTTTTTATAGATGTATTTGCGAATTCTTGGTCTCATTTGATAGAATGGAAGATATATTACAGAAATAGAGATGATTTTGATTGGTTTTAGCACTGGAAATGGCTTGAAACTGAGCTCAAAGTAGCAGAAATGTTAAATTTTTGCCGATATTCAAGAGTAAACAAACGACCTCACACGTCTAATACACATCAGCTGGTGGGTCTAATATACATTCACAAATATGGTGATGATATTTATACAATTATTACAGTATTGCATAACAGTAAATCTTCTATTTTTTGGTGTGAATAAAAATTCATTATGTGAATAAAAAATCAAAATGGAATTTATTTGTAAAGCCTCAAAACATAACTATTGAACAGAGGAAATGTTAGTTTAGTGCCAGGAATGCCTACATTGTTCATTCTGGACCCTATTTTGAAATTGGAATATTTTGAACTTTGTGTTAAATTGGCCAAATTAACAATTTCCGATCACTTTATTTTGTAGTTGAAACAGTTGACTTGGCAATTTCTTGTGCTCAATCGATAGAATAGAAGTAATACTAGTGAAATAGCTAAGAATTTGGTTGACTGGAATAATGTAATTGGCGTAAAATGGGAGTCAAAGTCGGCAAAATCGCCGATTCGTAAATATCGCTGACACATCAAAATTCGCGAGAGCATAATTTCGTCAATTTTCCACCAAATTTCATACTTTTTGTTTTATTACCTTCACAAAAAGATTCTCTACGATTTCATAAGAAAAAATAACAAATTTTTTTTTTGAAAATTCTTGGACACTGGTGCGTGACTCCAGATTTGGGCCTTGGACCCTGAAAGGGTTAATAATCTTGCCCCTTCCGTTAAGTTTAAAGCTGAATGGGAATCTAATTCCTTGCTTCCTTTCCTTGATGTCCATGTCCACCGCTCAGATACAGGTTTTTCCTTTTCCGTTTACCGAAAACCTATGCACAGTGGCATGTACATTCACTACTTTTCCTATCATGCCTCCCCTGTCAAGAAAAGTGTTCTTATCTCCTTCTTTCTCCATGCCCTCCGCATCTGTGATCCTCAGTTCCTTCCAGCAGAAATTTCCACTCTTCATAATTCGTTTTCCCATCTTGGCTACCCTTCCCATTTCATAGACTCTGCCCTCTCACGTGCTAAATGCAATTTCTTCTCTCCCAAACTCTCTACTCCTGGGAACTCTTCTATCCTCTGCCTTCCCTACATTTCCGGTCTTTCTAATCTCAACAATTCTCTCCGTCCCTTAGACATCAAGCTTACCTTCCGTCAGACTAATACTCTTCCTACTAATCTCGTTCATACCTCTCCTCTCTCTACAGATGTTCCTGGTGTCTACTCTATTTTTTGCTCCTCCTGTCCTCTTCAATACTTCGGAGAAACTGGTCGATCTCTTTCTGACTGACTTAGGGAGCACAAAAATAGTGTTAGGCTTGCCGACACTAACAATACTCTTTTCTGTCACGTCAGAGATCATAGCCATCCTATTGACTGGTCTTCTGCTAAAACTGTCTTCCCTACTTCCAACTCGAACAGTCGCCGTCTAGTTGAATCCTCTCTAATACACAACTTTCCTTGTATGAATCTTAGCCCTGGCTTCGTCTCTGTAGATGCCTTCCTCTCCCACTACATTGTAAAATGCTCCAAACTTCAGAACACCCGTGACTTAACCTGACTCCTCATTTTTTCTTTTTCTTTTTCTTCTTCTCCATCTTCTCCTTTCCTCTTTCCTTTTCTCCTCTGGGTTGTCTTTATCTCTTCTGTCTCGTGTTTCTGTTCCATCTTCATTTATTTCACCACTTCCCCTTTCACGCACCTCTGTGCGCTTGCTCTCCCTCAGTGGGCACCTAGCTCTCTTGCAGTGCTCCCCTTCCTTTGTATTTGACTGGCTCGTCCTCCTTATTTCTCACTTCTACCACCACCACTACTACTACCTCTTCTACTACTTCTACTACTACAACTACTGATGAAATTAAGACACATGTGCGGCATCTGGTTGTCTTTGTTGTGGACGTTTTGCCATTCAGTGGCTGGCTGGATGGCGAAACGTCTACGATGGGGATGCCCGGGTGTTGTGCATGTGTCTTAATTTCATCTTGCCGGTATTATATACCATTCTTGTACTACTGCTACTACTACTACCACCACCTCTTCCTGCCTATATATAGCCGTCCTGCTCCACTTCTGTTAGTGTGACTTTTTCAATGGTCCAAGTCGGACCGAAATGTCGTCGTAAGCTTCTCTCTTTTATGTGTGGGTTATTTGTGTATCGTTCCAGTCACGGTATTGTGCCTTTTTTTGTTATTTAGTAAATCTTCTATTTTTTGTTTGAATAAAAATAAAAAATAGAAAGCAAGAGGGGGCTTGGAGACATGACTAATGAACAAAGAAAATGTTATTTTAGAGCCAGGAATGTCTGCATTGTTCATTCTGGACCGTATTTTGAAATTGTCATATTTTTTAATTTTCGTGAAATTGGCCAAATTGCATTCTGACCATGTTATTGGGTAGTTGAACTCAGTAATTGGGCAGTTTCTTGTACTCAATCGATAGAAAAAATAGAGTTCTAAAGAAATAGTTATGAATTTGGTCGACTGGAACAATGAAATTAGCCGAAAATTGGGGTCAAAGTGGGCGAAATCGCTGATTTGTAAATATCACCGAGGTCGCTAACTTCGTGAGAGCGTAATTCCATCAGTTTTCCATCAAATTTCGTGTTTTTGGTGTCATTACAATCGGGAAAAGATTTTCTATCATTTCATAAGAAAAAATATTTTTTTTTTTAAATTTTGCAATACCAGGAGACACTTCAGGATTGGGGGTTGCAAATCAACCTTTGCTGGTCTTAAGTTCACTAACATAAACACTAGTTTCAGGCATTTTCTTAATTAAATCATAATGCAACTGCCTGCCTTGTCACATATGATTGACTGGGAAACACTATCTCCTGATAATTGTTTGTCATTGATCAACACCAATAACAATCTCTCCACATCTTCAAGCATATGCTCTCTCTGTTTTGTAAGCATACTTGCACCTTTTGCAGCAACAGCTTCCTTGACTGCCTTTCTGTTGGCCAAGAGAGTAGCAATGGTTGATTGGGGTTTGTTATACAACCAGGCCAGCTTGGAGGCACTCACTCCACTTTTGTACTTTGCGATTATCTCTTTCTTCAATTCGCTAGTATTTCTCACCCTTTTTACCACAGGGTTAGCACTTGAAGCTTTCTTTGGGCCAATGCTGGCTTATTTAGCAGTTACAAGCACTAAAAACAATGGATTAATACAAAATGTATTGCATGTATGTGTGGAACAATCTGCATTGGCTTGTAAACAATGGCACACTGGCTATACATAGTGGCGGGGCAGCTGCGGGCTGCCCAGGCCATGTGGACACATTTGGGATGAATGTTCTTAACCGAGTTTTTCATCATTGGCCGAGCCAATATTTTTATGCTATACGATGGCATCGTTCCCCGAGGGTCCACTTCACTGTTGTTGGAAGGTCAGATGTAGAGTGGTAGAAGCAAGATTGTAATCACTGAGAGGTCACGTCCTTCTCAGATCCAACCATTCTCACTTCAAAAAGTTGTCCAAAGTGTTTTTGCTTCTGTATCAAGATGCCATTGTGTTGTAGTGTCTGACAGAGTGAATATCAAAATGGTATATAATACTGACAGGTTGGTAAGTAAGACACATAGGCAACAGTTAGACATCTTTATTAGGAAATGTTTTGCCGACACAGTAGGCTTCTTCAGTCGAGTACAGAAAGTAGGCAGGAGCTGTAGAGATGTGAAGATGATGTTACCTATCTGTCTTATTTACCAATCTGTCGGTATCATATACCATTATGATATTCACCGTGTTTAAAACATTGCTGTGACCTATAAACACTTAGTATATACAGCTTTCTTCACTTAATGACGGAGTTCCGTTCCTAATACCGTGTCGATAAAAGAATTCACCACTAAACAAGGAGCATACTGTAAGGGTAGGTGGTTTATATCAGTAATCTTTGATACTGCTTTAATGTCACCTTTGCACCATTCATAACATTTCTAGTATACATATTTTTAAATGTTTATACAGTAGTTTACACTATACAGCCTCTCCTCACTTAGTGACATACTCGTTTACCAACATCTCAGACTTATGATGGGCTCTCTGACCAGTATTCATACCTAAATAATGTATATTAGAGCTGATTTCATCTATTCTGCTTATTTCAATATACAGTACACTACTGTATAAATATTCAAAAATATACTAGAAATGGTATACATGGTGCAAAAGTCATAGGTGCAAAACTCACTACCATTATAGTGTGCCTCTCACTTAGCGACAAATTCGTTTAACGACGTGGTCTTAGGACTGTAATTCTGTCATTAAGTGAGGAGATGCTGTATTTCTAGACAAGAGTATGTAACCAAGGTAGGTGAAAATGTTCACCTGTCAGTGTGTTTACGACTATTTGAGTACTATTTCAGTACCTAATATAAGTGTCAGAACAAACAGTGGCTAAAAAATCACAACAACTGCTACAAATTGTAATGATGAGAACATAAAAATTACGTAAGAAAAAGGGAAAAAAGGTATATTGGCAACATTTCTGCAAGTGGCAAGACTCCATGTTGCTGTTAGGTGAGCATCCAGTGCCAACTTCATTGCTTTATATCTCAGTAAGTACTGACCTGAACATCTTTTTTTGGTCTCATTACACACGGGAAATTGCCCTCTATTTATTTATTTTTTTTTCCAAATAGAGGTCTCCCTCAACATTCACATTTTCCACTTTCGCTGTCTTCAAACATTCACGAATTCCCAGCCGCCAAATCATATTTAGGTAGAGAACTTTGAAGCTGATGACCAGCATTGATAGAGGCATAATTCCTTACAAAACTCAGTAGATATGAAGAAATGGTCTCAGTTGCCAATCATAATGTTTTTCACAAAGAATCCTGCCACAACAGTCCCCATCCCTTTACCCAAGGTCCTATCGATGCTAAAACCTTGGTTAGTTTCAAATTTAGGTTGGATAAATACATGAGTGAGAGGGGTAGGATTTGAGTGGGTAGCGGATTTGATTTGGGTAGCTTTTATTCTGTTAGTTGGTTGGATTTCTGAAGGACCTGCCTAGTATAGGCCAACAGGCCTGCTGCAGTGTTTCTCCTTTCTTATGTTCTTAGACTGATGAGTGGAACAGTCTGTCTAGTATGGTTATAAGAACATATGAACATAAGAAAGAAGGAACACTGCAGTAGACCTGTTGGCCTATACTTGGCAGGTCCTTCACAAATCCAACCCACTAACAGAATAAATGCTACCCAGGCAATAAACTTCGATAATTCTATTTACTCATGTGCAAGTCCCACTTAAATCCAACCCCTCTCACTCATGATAAATTAGACACATGTGCAACTCTTGGGTATCTCTATTGAGGAAACATTTCATCACACAGTGGCTAAATCAGTCCATACAAAGAAGAATCGTGAAGAACAGGAGGAGAATGAGGTAATCAGTCCCTCAACCTTGAGTTGATGTGGTCAGTCCATCAATCTTGAATAGAATACAGCATATGTGTGGAGAAGTAGCTTATATACCGTAGGCAGGAGAGGTGCAGCAGACGTAGGTGGTGTCACTTTTGTTCATTGTGGAAGTAGGTCATGCCCAAGGGTTAGGCAAGCGAAGAATTCCCAGGTATTAAGATCCCAAGAAGTTGCAGTGTCTGACAGGATTGTAGATGAAGGGTTCAGAGAACCGACACGTTGATAAATTAGACACATGTGCAACTCTTGGGTATCTTTATTGAGGAAACGTTTCACCACACAGTGGCTTCATCAGTTTATACAAAGGAGAATCGTGAAGAACAGGAGGAGAATGAGGTAATCAGTCCCTCACCCTTGAGTCGGTGTGGTCAGTCCATTAATCTTGAATAGAATACAGCATATGTGTGGAGAAGTAGCTTATATACCATAGGCAGGAGAGGTGCAGCAGACATAGGTGATGTCACATTTATTCAATGTGGAAGCAGGTCATGCCCAAGGGTTAGGTCGTGCACAAGGGTCGGTTCTCTGAACCATTTTGGCATGCAAAGAGTGCATAACCTTTATTCAGCACATGTACACACACTCATTTACAGGCTATCTCCCCCAACCAGCGAACCAGGGGACTGAGGGTTGACGATGGGGCCCCGTCGTTCAACCAGTACCCAGGTTCCAGCCAATGAGAAGATGGTTTTGGCAATTGCAGAGGTTATGTGGGTACCACTCTCCTGTCTGCCCTTATCATTCCCATTCTAGAGCTGGTTGAAGCACGGTCTGCTCTCTAGTGGCTATTTGCTGCCTTGCTTACCATGGAGTGCACTAATACCTATTGCTGTACATAGTGTTTATAGTGTACATACTTCTGCTCTAAATTAGTGAAGGATAATATAAGTCAAAAGTTTTTCTGCTGTGTTTATTTTGCTCCCTTTACACCCAGGATAACAAGCCATTTGGACTCCTGGGTTGTAATAACCATTCATCTACAATCCTGTCAGACACCACAACTTCTTGGGATCTTAATACTTGGGAATTCTTCACTTGCCTAACCCTTGGGCACAACCAGCTTCCACATTGAACAAATGTGACACCACCTACATCTGCTGCACCTCTCCTGCCTACAGTATATAAGCTGCTTCTCTGCACATATGCTGTATTCTATTCAAGATTGATGGACTGACCACATCAACTCATGGTTGAGGGACTAATTACCTCTTTCTCCTCCTGTTCTTCACGATTCTCCTTTGTATGGACTGATGAAGCCACTGTGTAGTGAGCCAGCCAGCCAGCCAGCCAGCCAGCCAGCCAGCCAGTTAGCCAGTTAGCCAGCCAGTTAGCCAGCCAGTTAGCCAGCCAGTTAGCCATCCAGCCAGCCAGCCAGCCAGCCAGCCAGCCAGCCAGCCAGTTAGCCAGCCAGTTAGCCAGCCAGTTAGCCAGCCAGTTAGCCAGCCAGCCAGCCAGCCAGCCAGCCAGCCAGCCAGCCAGCCAGCCAGTTAGCCAGTTAGCCAGCCAGTTAGCCAGCCAGTTAGCCAGCCAGTTAGCTAGCCAGCCAGCCAGCCAGTCAGTTAGCCAGTTAGCCAGTTAGCCAGCCAGTTAGCCAGCCAGTTAGCCAGCCAGTTAGCCAGCCAGTTAGCCAGCCAGTTAGCCAGCCAGTTAGCCAGCCAGCCAGCTAGCCAGCCAGCCAGCCAGTTAGCCAGCCAGCCAGCCAGCCAGCCAGCCAGCCAGTTAGCCAGCCAGTTAGCCAGCCAGTTAGCCAGCCAGTTAGCCAGCCAGTTAGCCAGCCAGTTAGCCAGCCAGTTAGCCAGCCAGTTAGCCAGCCAGTTAGCCAGCCAGTTAGCCAGCCAGTTAGCCAGCCAGCCAGCCAGCCAGCCAGCCAGCCAGCCAGCCAGCCAGCCAGCCAGCCAGCCAGCCAGCCAGCCATTACACATGTTCCAGAATTGTTTTTCTATATTTAGGGCATATGTTATAGAACATTCTGGCAGGATGACACTACCAGTGGTATCAAAATTGAAAGGATGTTATACATTGGTTGTTATCGAGTTTTTTTATATTTCCTCGGTATCTTCTGCGAGTGTTGGCGTATCTGAAGCTCGCTCATTACTCAGATTTTGGTTCACAACTCAAAGCAAAAAATCGACCGAGCAATGGCTCATAACTCAGAAAACTCATAAGTTGAGGTACTCATAAATCAAGGTACCACTGTATGTAGAAACTATTCATGCATATTCTCTATATCATGAACATATGTAAAACAGTTTAAACAATATATACTTACTCGCAATACAGTGGACCCTCGAATTTCGTGAGTATCAATTTTCGTGAATTTCTATTATTTGCAACTTTTTTCATCAAAATATAGCCTCAATTTTCATGATTTGCCTCCGAATTCAGCGGTCGTGTGGAGAGCATCACTGCGGCTGCATGCAAACAAACCTCCCACACACACCATTCAGAGTCAGTGTGGCATTGTTTCTCAGTGAGTGACCGTCACCCCACGTGTTCATACCATAAATTTCATAATCATTGTTTTTGTGCTTGCAACTACTAAATAAGCCACCATGGGGCAAAAGAAAGTTCCTAGTGCCAGCCCTTTGGTAAAGGTGAGAAACATGATAGAATTCAAGAACACACCAGCCAGGGTACTTCCCCACAACAGCCAGGGTACTTCCCCACAACAGCCAGGGTACTTCCCCACAACAGCCAGGGTACTTCCTCACAACAGCCAGGGTACTTCCCCACAACAGCCAGGGTACTTCCTCACAACAGCCAGGGTACTTCCCCACAACAGCCAGGGTACTTCCTCACAACAGCCAG
This sequence comes from Cherax quadricarinatus, assembly GCF_038502225.1. Classification (NCBI taxonomy): domain Eukaryota; kingdom Metazoa; phylum Arthropoda; class Malacostraca; order Decapoda; family Parastacidae; genus Cherax; species Cherax quadricarinatus. Next base: position 14,731,187 of record NC_091380.1, read on the forward strand.
GGTACTTCCCCTCACACCAGCCAGGGTACTTACCCACACAAACCAGCCAGGGTACTTCCCCCTCACACCAGCCAGGGTACTTCCCAACACAAACCATCCAGGGTACTTCCCCACACAAATCAGCCATGGTACTTCACCACACACTAGCCAGGGTACTTTCCCACACACACCAGCCAGGGTACTTCCCCACACAAACCAGCCAGGGTACTTCCCCACAACAGCCAGGGTACTTCCCCTCACACCAGCATGGTACTTCCCCACACAAACCAGCCAGGCTACTTCTCCACACAAACAAGCAAGAGTACTTCCCCATGCACCAGCCAGGGTACTTCCCCACATCAGCCAGGGTACTTCCTCACATACACCAGCCAGGTTACTTCCCCACACAAACCAGCCAGGGCACTTCCCCACACACACCAGCCAGGGTACTTCCCCACACAAACCAGCCAGGGTACTTCCCCACATACACCAGCCAGGGTACTTCACCAAACAAACCAGCCATGGTACTTCCCCACACAGTCGATTTGATTTGAGTGGGACTCGCTTATTGCTTGGGGAGCATTGAAAATTGGGTTGGGCAAATATTGTTAGTGGGATGGTTTGTGAAGAACCTGCCTAGTATGGGCCAACAGGCCTGCTGCAGTGTTCCTGCTTTTGTATGTTCTGACGTACACCAGCTGAGGAAATTGCTTCAGAGGAGGTGGAAGAGAGAGGGAAGAAGGTGCCTTCTTTAACCCTTTGACTGTTTCAGTCGTATATATATACATCTTACGAGCCAATATATTTGACGTATATATACTCATAAATTCTAGCAGCTTCAAATCAAGCAGGAGAAAGCTGGTAGGCCCACATGTGAGAGAATGGGTCTGTGTGGTCAGTGTGCACCATATAAAGAAATACTGCCGCACGCAGTGCATAATGAAAAAAAAAAAACTCTGACCATGTTGTTTGATTAAAATGCCGACTTTGAGGTGGATTTTTGAATAGTTTTTATGGTTATATTCTCATTTTCGTAGTCACATTTGATAGAATGGAAAACATGTTATAGAAATAGAGGTGATTTTGATTGATTTTACTATGAAAAGGACCTTGAAATGGAGCTCAAATTAGGAGAAATGTTTGATTTTTGCCGATGTTCAAGAGTAAACAAATGATGTCATTGTCCAATAAATGTCCAACTAGCCATTCTAATATACAGTCATGAATGGGTTGATGTTATTTACACAATTATTACAATATTGCAGTAGTATGCATAACAGTAAATTTTTTTTTTTGTTTGAATAAAAATTCAAAATAGAAAGCAAGAGTAATATCAGAGGGGCCTGGAGATGTGACTGATGAACAAAGAAAATGTTATTTTAGAACCAGGAATGTCTACATTGTTCATTCTGGAGCCTATTTTGAAATTGGCATACTTTTTAATTTGCATGAAATTGGCCAAATTGCCAGTTTCTGGCCTCTTTATTGGGTAGTTGAAATCGGTAAATGGGCAGTTTCTTGTACTAAATCGATAAAATAAATGGAGTTCTAAAGAAATAGTTATGAGTTTGGTTGACTGGAACAATGGAATTAGCCAAAAACAGGGCTGAAAGTGGACAAAATTGCCGAGTCATAAATATTGCCGAGGTCACTAACTTTGCGAGAGTGTAATTCCATAAGTTTTCCATCAAAATTTGATGTCATTACCATTGGGAAAACATTCTCTATAATTTCATAAGAAAAAAATAATTTTTTCTTTTTTAAATATTTTGTGACATCAGGAGACACCTGAGGATTTGGGGTTGTGACAGTCAAAAGGTTAACTCTTTGAGGGCCCACAGGTCCTCTCAGAGACTCGTTCTCAGGGTCTTCCAAATTTAAAAAAAAAATAATTTTTTCTTATGAAAAAATAGTTTTTTTTTTTTAATATTATAGGCTATACAAAAATTTTTTACCATCAGTACTTACCGAGATATGGAGACGTGAAGTTGATGAAAAAGGGGGACAATGTGGCAATATCGCCGACTGTTGTCTCCCTGTATTCTTTTATTTACTTTCTTATGTACTAATTTCTATTATTTTTTCATTTTTCTTTTTCCAAGTAACTTTTATGGCCTGTGAGACCAATATGATCACTATTTTGTAAGCTTTTTCTTTTTCAATACTACACAGTAAGGGCGTAAACACTGTTGTCATTGTTTTGTTTATAAAAAATATTTACACAAACAAACAATATGAAATGCTGTTTATTACTATTTTTCTATATTTTATATGCACATATACAGTCACAGGGAATGTTTCTAGAAGTTCTGCAGCTTGTGGAAGTCTTTGAAACATGGTGTCATGCACAGTGGTGTTTTACACTCCTCACACATAAAGCGAGTGTCTCTGTGTTGTTGTGGGCGTTTCCTTGCATTTGCACAGACGTAACACCTCTTCTGAGCCTTTTTCTTGAAAGCAGTAGCAGGCAGCTTTACTAGCAAGTGATCAGCATGCTTCAGACGAGAAGGTAATTGTTGATAATTTGGTGGGCGGTCTATTGCAGGTGTTGTTCCTTGGTATTTGAATACTATTTGTCTGATGACAGACAAACAGAATTCGCCGTACTGTGGTTTGTTTCTGGTCCTCATCTCATACATATTATAAGCATTGAGCATGGAAATGTCCAGAAGATGGAAAAAGAGTTTTATGTACCACTTATAACTCTTGCGAACACAATCAGCAAACCCAATCTGCATGTCACATTTGTCCACTGAACGCACATTGAAGGTGTAATCAATCACAGCTGCAGGTTTTAGAATGGGTTCATTGCTCTCTCTATGCTGTCTGCCATTTCATTAGAGTGAACTGATGACAACAGTGTGACATCTCGTTTGTCATGCCACCGAAATGCCATGATGTCATTGGCAGCAAACGCCTGCACCTCACCTCTATGAGTGCCAGCGTTAAACCTGGGCATATGTTTCCGATTTACACACACTGTGCCACACACATCTCTCATGTTCACTCGCAAAAAATCACTGAGTGAGGGGCTTGTGTACCAGTTGTCAGTATATAATATATGCCCCTTACCAAGGTATGATTCTATCATTGTTCTAACCACATCACCAGAGATGCCCAATAACTTCCTGGTATTTTGCAATGTATAACTTCCAGTGTACACAATAATATCCAATACCAGACCACTGTAACAATCACAAAGCAAAAACAACTTTATACCAAAGCGTTTCCTCTTGCTTGGTATATACTGCTTGAAAGAGAGTCTTCCTTTGAACAGAATCAAAGACTCGTCAATTACAAGCTTCCTGAAGGGATAAAAATACATATTGAATTTCTCTTTCAGATACACAAATGCATGCCTAATCTTATATAACCTGTTGTTTCTGTCAGGCCTGGTTTTGTCTGAGAAGTGAAGCATATATGACATTAGCACAAATCGATTCACTGGCATTATATCACTGAAACCTGGGGTTGCAATCAGGCGGTCTGTTGACCAGTATGATTTCGCTTTGTGCTTATACACATGTGGCATAAGCATTATTGTGGCAAAGAAAAGATACATCTCAGCCACAGTTGCCTCCTTCCACTGGTGTAGATGTGATTTTTGTGAAAGTATTGTGTTTGCCACGGTGTACTCATAGTTTGTGTTGCTTTCCATGACAATACTTTCCATCAGGGGTTCGTCAAAGAATAACTCGAAACATTCCAGTTCATATCCTTGTCTAAGGCCTACTTTTACTGGGAAAAAATTTCCCTCTTTCCTACATACTCTAACTTGAGCCTCACTATCCTCGTAAAAACTCTTCACTGCTTTCAGTAACCTACCTCCTACACCATACACTTGCAACATCTGCCACATTGCCCCCCTATCCACCCTGTCATACGCCTTTTCCAAATCCATAAATGCCACAAAGACCTCTTTAGCCTTATCTAAATACTGTTCACTTATATGTTTCACTGTAAACACCTGGTCCACACACCCCCTACCTTTCCTAAAGCCTCCTTGTTCATCTGCTATCCTATTCTAATTAAGAGTAAGACGGAGAATAGGATAGCAGATGAACAAGGAGGCTTTAGGAAAGGTAGGGGGTGTGTGGACCAGGTGTTTACAGTGAAACATATAAGTGAACAGTATTTAGATAAGGCTAAAGAGGTCTTTGTGGCATTTATGGATTTGGAAAAGGCGTATGACAGGGTGGATAGGGGGGCAATGTGGCAGATGTTGCAAGTGTATGGTGTAGGAGGTAGGTTACTGAAAGCAGTGAAGAGTTTTTACGAGGATAGTGAGGCTCAAGTTAGAGTATGTAGGAAAGAGGGAAATTTTTTCCCAGTAAAAGTAGGCCTTAGACAAGGATGTGTGATGTCACCGTGGTTGTTTAATATATTTATAGATGGGGTTGTAAGAGAAGTAAATGCGAGGGTCTTGGCAAGAGGTGTGGAGTTAAAAGATAAAGAATCACACACGAAGTGGGAGTTGTCACAGCTGCTCTTTGCTGATGACACTGTGCTCTTGGGAGATTCTGAAGAGAAGTTGCAGAGATTGGTGGATGAATTTGGTAGGGTGTGCAAAAGAAGAAAATTAAAGGTGAATACAGGAAAGAGTAAGGTTATGAGGATAACAAAAAGATTAGGTGATGAAAGATTGAATATCAGATTGGAGGGAGAGAGTATGGAGGAGGTGAACGTATTCAGATATTTGGGAGTGGACGTGTCAGCGGATGGGTCTATGAAAGATGAGGTGAATCATAGAATTGATGAGGGAAAAAGAGTGAGTGGTGCACTTAGGAGTCTGTGGAGACAAAGAACTTTGTCCTTGGAGGCAAAGAGGGGAATGTATGAGAGTATAGTTTTACCAACGCTCTTATATGGGTGTGAAGCGTGGGTGATGAATGTTGCAGCGAGGAGAAGGCTGGAGGCAGTGGAGATGTCGTGTCTGAGGGCAATGTGTGGTGTGAATATAATGCAGAGAATTCGTAGTTTGGAAGTTAGGAGGAGGTGCGGGATTACCAAAACTGTTGTCCAGAGGGCTGAGGAAGGGTTGTTGAGGTGGTTCGGACATGTAGAGAGAATGGAGCGAAACAGAATGACTTCAAGAGTGTATCAGTCTGTAGTGGAAGGAAGGCGGGGTAGGGGTCGGCCTAGGAAGGGTTGGAGGGAGGGGGTAAAGGAGGTTTTGTGTGCGAGGGGCTTGGACTTCCAGCAGGCATGCGTGAGCGTGTTTGATAGGAGTGAATGGAGACAAATGGTTTTTAATACTTGACGTGCTGTTGGAGTGTGAGCAAAGTAACATTTATGAAGGGATTCAGGGAAACCGGCAGGCCGGACTTGAGTCCTGGAGATGGGAAGTACAGTGCCTGTACTCTGAAGGAGGGGTGTTAATGTTGCAGTTTAAAAACTGTAGTGTAAAGCACCCTTCTGGCAAGACGGTGATGGAGTGAATGATGGTGAAAGTTTTTCTTTTTCGGGCCACCCTGCCTTGGTGGGAATCGGCCGGTGTGATAATAAAAAAAAAATAATTCCAGTTCAGTGGCATTGTTCCCAAGTGTACAAGATGGCTGTATTCCACTTTGGCTGTCATCAAACTGGTGGGCATTTGGAACAAAATTGACAGCTTCCTGCTAATCCCAGGTGCAGTCTGCTGGTGGGTACTGGACAATGACAGGTGGTTGTGGTTGTGGAGGTTGTGGTTGTAGAGGCTGGTGTGGTGGGTGGGTGGGGGATGGTGGCCTTTGTTGTAGATCAGCTGAGGCAGCGGCGTGGGTGGCAGCATGGCCCACTGCTGGTGTCTCACGGCCGTCACCACCACTACCACCACCATGCACATTTTCCATCCCAATTGCAACACTATCATCGTCATTTTCACTGTCTGTTCCTGTTGTACAGCCATGGGATGTACTCCGAGATGTACTCCTTCCCCTTGGAATAACATATGGCACACTACCAGAGCGCATATATCATTGTATATGCTGATGCTTCACTGGGGTTAGTTAGTTTAATGTCTTTATTATGCTCCCCATACCCATCCTGTGGGCGGTAGTCAAAAGATTACAAAGGTACATAATGGGTCCATGGACTGGACCCCTTCACTGGGGAGTATTCCACTTCACTATCACTACTGGAACTGTTTTCAAGAGCTTGTAGTTCATAATCACTATCACTATCATCACAAATGCTCACATCTGAATCTGGGATTTGGGAAAATAGGAGTTTCCTCTTTGATTCTGGTACAACTGAATGTGAACAAGATGGCCCAGCACCAGAGGTGGAAGGCTGAGGGTCGTCTGGGTTTTCCTCACTATTACTGATATTATAGTCATTAGTTTCGGTCAAAACCTCACCAAAACCTTGAAACTCATCTTCACTGGCACTTCCATCTGTATTAGAACTGTCACTGGGGAACAAAAGTGTCCCAATTCGCCGAGGAGTGAGGAACTTCTTACCGCAAGGCATGGTGGACATTGTGTACTAAGATGGCATTCCCACAATGCACCACTGGGTCCCAGATTTTTTTTCTGCCATGCACACCGACCACACAGACCCATTCTCTCACATCTAGGCCTACCAGCCTTTTCCCGCGAGATTTGACGGTTAGAATTTATGCGTACTAGTATGTCAAAAACCCCTGCGCATAAGCCATACTAGTACGTCCGAAACCCTCGAAGGGTTAAAGATTAAAGTCATTTTGCAAAGTGGGGTGAAGTGCAAACATTTGTGGAGGAACATCACTCTAACCCTCTCCCATCCTCCCGTCTTCCATACACCAAAAGAGTCTTCAATAAAGGTAAGTGTGATGTTAAATGATCTTTTATACATTTTATTATTGCTTTATATTGATTTCTCATTCCTTTATATATGTAAATCTATATTAATCCATAAAAAAATATTTTTGGGTGTCTGGAACAGATTAATTGGATTTACATTATTTCTTATAAGAAAAATGGTTTCGATTCTCATGAATTTCGACTTTTGGTAGACTCTCTGGAACAGATTAATCACAAAAATCGAGGGTCCACCGTATCTGTAACTCTCACAATCATTAAACAATTGTGTACACTTTAGGTTTATAATGAAACTTGTAATTCCCCTCAAGTAAACTTGTTAAAGTCATGTAGTCTGAACTAATACAATATTCACTTATATTTTATTAATTGTAAATACCTAAATTTACACTGTATTGTTATTGCCTTATTAATCTTAAGTTTGGCCAAAATGTTCTGCATATATAGTGACTTTTGTCATTCTCCTTTGTTCAAACACTATCATGCTGAAGCAAACATTATCATAACACTGTACACCTGTGATAATGGTGCTGGCACTGTATATGGGTGATAGTGATACTGGACACTTGTCATAATGGTGCTGACACTCTACATGATAGTGACACTGTACACTTGTAATAATGATGCTGAGACTGCACATGGGTGATAATGGTAGTGATACTGTACACAGGTGATAATGGTTGTGACACTGTGAAGAGGTGATAATGGTGGTAACTGTCCACAGATTGATCATCTTCGTGGGATGAGTGAGAGCGTCAAGAGGCTGGTGGATGCTGGCCTGGTGTTTGGTGTCCAGCAAGACCAAGATGACCTCCGCTACTCCAGGATAACTTTACAAGATGGTCAACTGTATCTCCACGTTCTCCAGCACCAACCACCACCCACCCACGCCCACACTATCCAGGTACTTTATTACACTACCACTCTTACTGTACCACCACACTCTCCAGGTACTTTATTACACTACCACTCTTACTGCATCACCACACTCTCCAAGTACTTTATTAACTAACACTTAATGTACCACCACACTCACCAGTTACTTTATTACACTAACGTTCTTACTGTACCACTACACTCACCAGGTACTTTATTACACTACCATTCTTATTGTGCCACCATACTCTCCAGGTATTTTATTTCACTACCACTCTTACTGTACCACCACTCTCTCCAGGTACTTTATTACACTACCACTCTTACTGAACCACCACATTCTCCAGGTACTTTATTAGATTACCACTCTTACTGTACCACCACACTCTCCAGGTACTTTATTACACTACCACTCTTACTGTACCACCGCACTCTCCAAACTATTGTACCAGCACCTACCCACTTAAACCTACACTCTCCACTACTGTACCAGCACGTACCCACCTACACCCACACTCTCCACACTATTGTACCAGCACCTACCCACCTACAACTACACTCTCCACTATGGTACCAGCACCTTCCCACCTACACCCACACTCTCCACACACTACCCTACCAGCATCTACCCACCTTCACCTACACTCTCCATTGCTGTGGAGTCAGGAATTGCGGGAAGAACTAAAAGCCATAAATGAAATTGAAAGAAACCCAAAGTATTTCTTTTCTTATGCCAAATAAAAATGGAGAGCAACATCCAGTATTGGGCCCCTACTTAACCAAGATGGGTTCTACACAGATGACAGCAAGGAAATGGGTGAGCTACTCAAGTCCCAGTATGACTCAGTTTTTAGCAAGCCACTAAACAGACTGAGAATCGAAGACCTAAATGAAGTTTTTATGAGAGCGCAACAGAATTTGGTAAACACAAGCCTATCTGATGTTATCCTGATGCCAAATGACTTCAAACAGGCGATAAATGACATGCCCATTCACTCTGTCCCAGGCCCAGACTCATGGAACTCTGTTCATCAAGAACTGCAAGAAGCCACTATCACATGCTTTTAACCCTTTCAGAGTCCACAGGCCCTTTCAGTGACTTGTTCTCAGAGTCCCCCAAATTGTAAAAAAAAAAATTTTTTTTTCTTATGAAAAGATAGAGAATCTTTTCCCGATCATAATGACACCAAAAGTATGAAATTTGATGGAAAACTCACGGAATTATGCTCTGCAAAGTTAGTGGTCTTGACGATATTTACACATCGGAGATTTTGCCCACTTTGAGCCCTATTTTTGGCCAATTCCAATGTACTAGTTGACAAAAATCATAACTATTTTGCTAGAACTCCATTTTTTTCTATCGAATGAGTACAAGAAACCACCAATTTACCGATTTCAACTATCTAATACAGTGGTCAGAATTTAGCAATTTTGCCAATTTCACACAAATTTCAAAAGATGCCAATTTCCAAATAGGGTCCAGAATAAACAAGAAAGACATTCCTGGCACTAAAGTAACATTTTCTCTGTTCATTAGTCATGTCCCCAGGGCCTTCTTACATTCTTTTGCTTTCCACTTTGAATTTTTATTCTAACAAAAAAAATACGATTTACTGTTATGCAGACTACTGCATTAGTGTAGAAATGGTATAAATAATATCGGAGCACTTGTGAAAGAGTATTAGACTCACCAGTTGACGTGTATTGGACGCTTAGCATGATTTGTTTACTTTTGAACTTTGGTAAAAATCGAACATTTCTGCTACTTTGAGCTCAATTTCAAGGTACTTTTCATTGTAAAACCAGTCAAAATCATCTCAATTTCTGTAATATGCCTTCCATTCTATACAATGAGACCAGGAAAAGTAGAATACAACAATAAATACCATACAAAAATATAGTGAAAATTCACTGTTTTAATCCAAAAACACGGTCAAATTTTTTTTTTCTCATTACACACTGTGTGCTGCAGGATTTTTTTATACTGTGCACACTGGCCACATAGACCCATTCTTTCATATGTAGGCCTACCAGCTTTCTCTCACTAGATTTGAAGGCGCTAGAATTTATGCGTACTAGTACGTCATGGACAATGGTGCATAAGCCGTACTAGTACGTCCAAAACCCTGAAAGGGTTAACATCCTGTGGAGAGGGAGCATGGACACTGGGGTCGTCCCACAGTTACTAAAAACAACAGACATAGCCCCATTCCAAAAAGGAGGCAGTAAAGCAATAGCAAAGAACTACAGATCGATAGCGCTAACATCCCATATCATAAAAATTCTTTGAAAGGGTCCTAAGAAGCAAGATTGCTACCCATCTAGATACCTATCAATTACACAACCCAGAGTTTTGAGCAGGTTGCTCCTGTCTGTCCCAACTTCTGGATCACTACAACAAAGTCCTGGATGCCCTAGAAGACAAAAAGAATGCAGATGTAATATACACAGACTTTGCAAAAGCCTTCGACAAATGTGACCTTGGTGTAACAGCACACAAAATGCATGCTAAAGGAATAACAGGAAAAGTTGGTAGATGGATCTATAATTTCCTGACAAATAGAAAACAAAGAGTAGTAGTCAACAGAGTAAAATCTGAGGTGGCTACGGTGATAAGTTCTGTTCCGCAAAGCACAGTACTCGCTCCCATTTTGTTCCTCATCCTCATATCAGACATAGACAGGGATATAAGCCACAGTGCCATGTCTTCCTTTGTATATAACACCTGAATCTGCATGACAGTGTCTTCCATTGCAGACACTGCAAGGCTCCAGGTGGACATCGACGAAATCTTTCAATGGGCTGCAGAAAACAATATGAAGTTCAACGATGAGAAAATTCAATTATTCCGATATGGTAAATGTGAGGAAATTAAAACTTCATCAGAGTATTAAACAAATTCCAACCACACTATAGAGCAAAAAACTGATGTCAGAGATATGGGAGTGATCATGTCAGAGGATCTCACCTTCAAGGACCATAACATTGTATCAATTGCATCTACTAGAAAAATGACAGGATGGATAATGAGAACCTTCAAAACTAGGGATGCCAAGCCCATGATGACACTCTTCAGGTCACTTGTTCTATCTAGGCTGGAATATTGCTGCACACTAACAGCACCTTTCAATTACCAGGAACACTTGAAGTTCCTGAACCTGTACTCCCTGGCAGGCAGGAGAGATGCATGATTATGTACACCTGGAAAATCCTAGAGGGACTAGTACAAAACTTGCACACAAAAATCACTCCCTACGAAAGCAAAAGACTCGGCAGATGATGCAACATCCCCCCAATGAAAAGCAGGGGTGCCACTAGCATGTTAAGAGTCAACACAATAAGTGTCAGGGGCCCAAGACTGTTCAGCTGCCTCCCAGTATACATAAGGGGGATTACGAATAGACCCCTGGCTGTCTTCAAGCAGGCACTGGAAAAGCATCTTAAGTCGGTACCTGACCAGCCGGGCTGTGGTTCGTACATTGGATTGCATGCAGCCAGCAGTAACAGCCTGGGTGATCAGGCCCTGATCCACCATGAAGCTTGGTCAGAGACTGGGTCAATAGGGTATTGACCCCAGGAACTCACTCCAGGTAAACTCCAGGTTCCTTGGACAAAGTGCAGCAATAATGATGTGTTTCGTGTCAAAAAAAAATAATCCAAGTGTCGTTGGATGTCCTGGGATGTTATCCAATACCAGTAATGCTTTAAATGTGATATTGCTGTCATTGCAATAGTTTTCACCAGCTGGGCAAAAATATCTTGAAAACAAGTCTTGGAAAACAGCTTTAATCACCCATGCTTTCCTAATTGACGACCAAAGAACTGGAAGCAGTCAATGGTTGTAGTCTCTCAGAGTGTGAGGATTTGGAGACTGATAAACAAGCATTAGTTTCAGTACAGGTCAGCCATCACTAATCCGGCAATCAGTAATCTGCTTCCCTCAGTAATCCGGCACTAATTTTTCTAGCATAATTTCAAATTTCATCATTATACTGACTCAAATTTCATCATTTTGCTGACTCAGAAATTGTGCAGATAGTTGTAAGTCCAGAGCAGCAAACCAGTGGAGGAGAAAGCAGTGATGAATATGAGGAAGATTTAGCAAAAAGTCTCTCCATTGACAAGTTACAGGTATTGTAGTTACGTGGCCATTGCTGTGCCACTGTGTTTTATCATGTTTTTCACGGTCTCTCTTGCATATTAGAACTTTAAACTGTGCCAGTGAACTTATAAGATATATCCCTCCAGCACTTGGAACTAATCTAGCAGAAAATAATGTCTACTGAGTCGAAAAAGGAGAATCAGTGTACAATAGCAAACATTACCATACTCTCAGAGAGGGGAACTTGAGGCCTAGAGTGCCGGTGAAAATAATATTAGAACTTTTTTTGTCAGAGGAAAGACAGTTTCCCTGATAATAGTATGTTATACATAGTGCTATAGTGTATACCACAGTGGTACCCTAGTATTATATGGATAATAAAGGATAAGGTGAAATTTAAAACGGAAGTGTTTAGGCCAAGAGACAGGTTCATATTGTAAACAGTTGCCAGCAGTCATCAGAACCTCCCATGTAGGTCTGCTATTGCACCTGACTTATAATTAGTGGTTCCAGGGAGTAAAACATTACTGTTGAAATAGGAAGAGTTGCAAAATCTTGAGGAAATACGAAAGTGTACAGTTTTGTAGAAATATGATAAACAGTGTATAGCTGTTAGTACTGATTGTGATGGAGTGACATAAACAGTGTGTGGTAAACCTGTAGTTAGCAGCAGTCACTATATACACAACAAAAATCATTATTCCTCCAGTTATCTCCATATATTGAAGCCATCGGCGCACAAACACGCAAGTTATACTTTCTGTATCAAACTGAACGTATATTACTCTGTTTATTTTTTTTCCAGTAGTCCTTTTCACGAGCTAGTCAAATATTATTCAGTGAGCCTAATCTGGATCTGCCCAGATTCATCCAGCAACCAGATTCAAATGGATTCGTTGATAACAATGTATCCTCTGACTGGTCTCACTAACTGACGGTGCTCTACGTGCCCTATCAAACACTCAAACAAAACTACAACAAATAGTTACAAGACAGATAGACAGATCTACTGTTAAGATACTTATTAGGAAAAAGATATACAGTGACCCATGTTGTGATAGAAACACAGGCCTTATCTCTAGGCTTTATTGAACATAGAATCTTCATAGTACTTCTGCAACAACAAAATATAATGACTAGTACATCTAATAATGGCTTCTACAGGGATGGTGATGTCTTGCATATGTCAAGAGAAAAGTTATAACTACAGGCCACATATTTAAACTCACCATGTAATCTGCATCGCTGATAAATGGATAAAGTAGGAGAGAATCACACACCATGTGTTGGTGCCCATGACGCACACCAAACTGTTGTTGTTGTTAAGGGCCCCTAGAGGTGGTGCAGTATTATCCTGCTGCTGCTCCCCACAGGACCAGTATCACTACAATCTCCCCCTTCTAAAATATCAGAGACAGTAATCTCCCAAACTGTTAGGTGGGCGACGTACACGTCCTGACCTTCGTAGCCCTTGAGCCTCTTCACCAGGTTCGATATTTTCCAGCGGGGTTTGATTAACTGCTGGAGCAGAATCCTCTATTTCCATAGGGGTAGTCTCAAGGGGCTTTCCAGGAGAAAACGAAGCATCTTTCACATCTATTGGTGTATCTTGAGATTCCACACTAATAGGGATTTCAACTGGGGCTAAATGTCTTGTAGATACTGTAGTCTCTTCACCATTTTGGTAGCGAATGTGGGCGTAATGTGGATTAGCTTGCAGGAGCTCTACCTCTTCCACTAAAGGATCCGTCTTGTTCATCCTACGGTGACTCTTCAGGAGAACGGGTCCAGGATGACATAACCAAGTGGGCACGGAGGCTCCCGTAGAGGAACGACGTGAATAGTTGAGGAGTCTTTCGTGAGGGGTTGCATTAGTAGCTGTGCACAGCAGTGATCTAATAGAGTGAAGAGCATCAGGTAGGACAGTTTGCCAGTGTTGAACAGGTAGATTGCGCGACTTTAATGTCATTGTAACTGCCTTCCATATAGTACCATTGAACCGCTCCACTTGACCATTGCCTTGAGGGTTGTAGCTTGTTGTTCTGCTGCAGGCAATACCTTTGCTAGCCAAAAACTCCTGAAGTTCGTTACTCATGAACGAGGATCCCCTGTCTGAATGGATATAAGCTGGCATACCAAAAATAGAGAACAACTGTGAAAGACAACTAATAACAGTTGAAGCAGCCATATTTGCACAGGGGAATACAAAGGGAAACCTTGAATATTCATCTACTATGTTAAGGAAATACCTATTCTGATTTGTGCTTGGTAGAGGTCCTTTGAAATCTATATTCAATCTTTCGAAAGGCTGGGTGGATTTTATGAGATGAGTCTTCTCTGGCTGATGAAAGTTTGGCTTGCACTCTGCACATACTCTGCATGCTCTGATCACTTGTCGCACATCTTCCACTGAGTAGGGCATGTTTTTTGATTTGACAAAATGGTACAGGCGTGTAACTCCTGGGTGACACAAAGCCTTGTGGAGAGCTGAGAGTGATTGCAAATCATGACATGCTGCTCCACAGTGGGACCTAGAGAATACATCAGGTGAGATGTTCTCTTGACCCGGTCGGTACAGAATATCAAAGTCATAACACGATAGTTCCATCCTCCAGCGTAATATCTTGTCATTCTTTATCCTACTTTTGTGCCTCTTGTCGAACATATACATCACGGACCGTTGGTCAGTCCTTATGGTGAAATGTCTACCAGTTAAATAATGCCTCCAGTGGCGAACTGCTTCTATGATGGCCTGGGCTTCCTTTTCTACAGCAGCATAACATTTCTCTGATCCTTGAAAAGTTCTCGAAAAGAAGGCTACTGGTCGTCCTGCCTGAGATAAGACTGCAGCAATGGCAATGTCAGATGCATCCGTTTCCACTTCGAATGGTAGGCACTCATCAATGGCTTGAACTACTGAGTTTTCAATGTCCTGTTTGAGAGTATGGAAAGCGGCTTCTGCTTCGTTTGTCACAGGAAATGTGGTAGCACTCAATGGGCGGACTTTACTTGAATAGTTGTAGATCCATTGTGAGTAATAAGCAAAGAGACCAAGAGTTCTTCGGAGTGACTTTTTGTCTTGAGGCATTGGAAGTTCCCGTAGAGGTCGTAGTCGTTCAGGGTCTGGGAATATTGAACCTCCTTCCACTACATAACCAAGGATGCTAAGCCTTTTAGTTGAAAAAGTGCACTTTTCCTCATTGTAACTGATATTTTTCTTCTTGGCGGCTTCCAAAAACTTATCAAGGTTTGCATCATGTTCCTCCTGGGTCTTGCCACAAATGGTAACATTATCTAAATACGCGTAGGTTCCCATGAGTTGCTCTTCCTGAATGAGTGAATCCATAATTCGTTGGAAGCAGGCTACCCCATTGGTGACTCCAAAAGGGACTCTGGTAAACTGATACAGGCCATCACTAGCCTGAAACGCTGTGTATGGTTTATCTTCATTCCTTATAGGGACTTGATGATAGGCACTCTGCAGATCAATTGTGCTAAACACGTAGTACTGAGCAATTTTGTTCACTGTATCGTCAATTCGAGGTAGAGGGTACCCATCAAGAAGTGTAAATTTGTTGATTGTCTCAGAGTAATCGATAGCCAGTCTCCGTTTCCTATAACCATCTTTAACAACAACAACCTGTGCACGCCAAGGGGAATCACTCGGTTCTATAATACCCTCCTTCAGCTGCCTCTGAGTTTCTTTCTCAATGAACATCCGATCCTCATAAGAATAGCGGCGTGACTTAGCTGATATAGGATGGCAATCCGCGGTAAGATTTGCAAACAGCTTTGGTGGGTCTACCCTTAAAGTGCTAAGTCCACAGACAACAAGAGGAGGCAGTTCACCTCCATATGTTAAGGTGACACTACCATGCAGCTTCTGAAAGTCCTGACCAAGGATAACATCAGAGCACAGTTGTGGCAGAATAGCTAAATGTACATCTTGATAATCCTTTCCATTAACTCTGAGATTTACCTTACAAAACCCTAAGGTCTGAATAGAGAGAGATGTTGATGCCATGGAAACGGTACCTGATGAGTGATGTAGAGTCAAGGAGAGCCGTTTAACTAAGTCAAGGTTGATGAAACTCTCTGAGCTGCCACTATCAATAAGACCATCTACTTCTGTTCCTTTGATGAATACTTTCACAACTGCCTTTGACAGTGAATTTGGAGTAGCCGCAGAAGTCACTGTTGCTAGAGTCGCATGATCACTGGAATGTGTGGAGGCACTAGCTCTTGTTGATGCATTAGCACGACATACTTTAGCAAAGTGACCTTTCTTGTGGCATTTATGGCACATTGCTTCACGAGCAGGACACTTTGGACGTGGATGTCTTGAAAAACCACAAAAGAAACACACCGTACCTGCTGCTGCTGTCACTGAGGCAGGTTCCCCAGTAACTTCATTGCAAGAGTCTTGGTCAGGAATTGCAGCACTTACCACTCAAGAAGGCTGAGTGGTACTGTATACTTCAGAATTCTTCTGGGCTGAATCTAGAGCTCTTGCCTGGTCAAAGGCAGCGGCTAAGTTGAGAGTTTTATTCTCCAATAAACGCTGCCTTATTATTGGTGATTGCAGGCCACTGATAAAAGCATCCCTGATGGACTCTTCACAATACTGAGCAGCTGTCACTGCTTGGAAGTGACAGTCCTTACCTAAAATTTTCAGTGCTTGAAAGTATTCCTCTAAGGATTCATCAATCTGCTGGCGGCGAGTTGCAAGGCGATAGCGTGCAAAGATTTCATTTGTAGGTTTAATATACTGAGACTTGAGGGTTTTGATAGCATCTTCGTAGGTATTACACTCAGAAATAGCCTCATATATCTTAGGTGACACAAAATTGATGAGCAGACTTAGTTTATCTAGATCTTCTTTAGGAAGGGCTCCCAAGAAGTTTTCGAAAGTCTTAAACCAGTGCTTCCATTCCTGAGCAGCCGTTGATAAGCTGGAGTCACAGTCTAGCCTCTCAGGTTTCAGTAAACGCTCCATGTTGTGATGTAGTCTAGCGCAGGATCACCACCAGGTAGCCCAGGATTCTATGTTCAATAAATTGTTGTGATAGAAACACAGGCCTTATCTCTAGGCTTTATTGAACATAGAATCTTCATAGTACTTCTGCAACAACAAAATATATTGACTAGTACATCTAATAATGGCTTCTACAGGGATGGTGATGTCTTGCATATGTCAAGAGAAAAGTTATAACTACAGGCCACATATTTAAACTCACCATGTAATCTGCATCGCTGATAAATGGATAAAGTAGGAGAGAATCACACACCATGTGTTGGTGCCCATGACGCACACCAAACTGTTGTTGTTGTTAAGGGCCCCTAGAGGTGGTGCAGTATTATCCTGCTGCTGCTCCCCACAGGACCAGTATCACTACAACCCACTAGCCAGATTCTTCCAGATTCGCTGGATTTGCACTGATTCAAATGGTCTCTTCGAAATATAGCCAGATTTTGGCGGATTAAAATGGTTTTGTTGGAAATAAAGCCAAACCAGAAGAACTGTACAGAAATTTAAATACAACAAATAGTTAAAATACAGATAGACAGATCTACTGTTAAGGTAATTATTAGAAAAGAGATATACAGGGACTGGATTCTTCCAGTTCGTGGATTCGGGAGAATTCAAATAGATTTCGCTGGATTCAGGCAGATTCAAACACTTTTTGTGGAAATAAAGCCGGATTTGGGTGGATTAAAACGGTTTCATTGGAAATAAAGCCAAATCAGAAGAACTGCTAAAAAATAAAAATAAAGGCATTGTGGAATTATAGACTAACTAGCTAAGAAAGTTGTCCAGTATTGTAAGAGGATCACTACCATGAAGATTTGTGTGGTTTGCAGAAAGGGCAAAGGATAAAGGCAGGCCTGGATTGCTTGCCATCTGTGTGGTCAGTGGTCCCATAGTATATGCAGGAACTTTAACCCTTTCAGGGTCGAGAGGCCCTCTCCGAAACTTGTTCTCAGGGTTGAAAATTTTTTGGAAAAATATTTTCTTCTTATGAAAAAATAGAGAATCTTTTCCCGATCATAATGACACCAAAAGTATGAAATTTGATGGAAAACTTACGGAATTACGCTCTTGCAGAGTTAGCGGTCTCGACGATGTTTACGCATCGGCGATTTTGCCCACTTTGAGCAGTATTTTTGGCCAATTCCAGTGTACTAGTTGACAAAAATCATAACTATTTTGCTACAATTCCATTTTTTCTATCGAATGAGTACAAGAAACCACCCATTTACCAATTTCAACTATTCAGTACAGTGGTCAGAAATTAGCAATTTTGCCAATTTCACACAAATTTCAAAAGATGCCAATTTCCAAATAGGGTCCAGAATAAACAAGAAAGACATTACTGGCACTAAAATAACATTTCCTCTGTTCATTAGTCACATCCCCAGGCTCATCATACATTTCTTTTGCCTTCCACTTTGAATTTTTATTCTCACAAAAAATAGAAGATTTACTGTTATACAGACTACTGTATTAGTGTAGTAATGGTATAAATAATATGAGCGCACTTGTGAAAGAATATTAGACTCACCAGTTGGTGTATTGGGCGCATGGCATGATTTGTTTACTTTTGAACTTTGGCAAAAATCGAACATTTCTGCTACTTTGAGTTCAATTTCAAGGTACAGGAGGGCCCCGCTTTACGGCGTTCCGCTTTACGGCGTTCCGCTAATACGGACATTTCAAATTATGACCAAAACTCACTATACGGCTCCCCCCACCTGACTTTCTAATACGGTCACCGTGCCCCACCCTGTTTGTTTACATTCTCCATGAGCTCAGTAAGCACTAAGTCTCTCCATTTTGTCTGGAAACTCCAAAATTTCAAATGTTTTTAAAAGTTATTTCATATTTTATATATACTCTGATAATTATACTTATGTATACCTGTACCTAAATAAACTTACATACATCAAGTCATTTAAATGTCGTATATTACGTTAATATACACATTTTCATTAATCCAGCCATGATATTTTTTTCAAAATTATATAATAAACACGATGCATAACATATAAATAAGATAAATACACCCCACAGTAGAATAAATAAACATAAATGTGAGCTGTGTAGCAGACGACTTCCACAAGTGGTGATAATAACAATACTGAGTCTCATTAAATGTCGTATATTACGGTAATATACACATTTTCATTAATCCAGCCATGATATTTTTTTCAAAATTATATAATAAACACGATGCATAACATATAAATAAGATAAATACACCCCACAGTAGAATAAATAAACATAAATGTGAGCTGTGTAGCAGACGACTTCCACAAGTGGTGATAATAACAATACTGAGTCTCATTAAATGTCGTATATTACGGTAATATACACATTTTCATTAATCCAGCCATGATATTTTTTTCAAAATTATATAATAAACACGATACATAACATAAAAAGATGATAAATACACCCCACAATAGAATAAATAAACATAAATATAAGATGTGGGAGCCTGGTTTGTTTACTCTGTGCCTGGCCTTTCACCTCTCATGTATTCATTCTTTCTCTCTCTCATTTATTCGTTTTATCTCATTTACTTACTCCTGACCCTACATTAAGACTACAAATATTTTAAGGTAAGTAATGAGTGAACTGTATATACATTTTATCGCTCTGGGATGCTTAAATATCATAGAATAGTATGTGTGGGTGGGGTGGCCTGGTGAAATAGCCTGGCTATTACCATACATACCACACTTGATTTCTTACAATAAATACTACTTGTCTCACCCTAGATTAAGACTATAAATATTTTAAGGTAAGTAATGAGTGCACTATGTGTGTATTGTACCTTTTTATTGTTTTTTGATGCCTGGTTCTATTGCTAACTTAATATATGTTAGTGTAAACTTGTTATCTAGTGTTTGTATGCATTTATAAGTGGAAAAAAAGGGTGTTCCACTTTACGGCGATTTCCGCTTTACGGCGGTAGCCTGGAACCTAACCTGCCGTATAAGTGGGGCCCTACTGTACTTTTCTTTGTAAAACCAGTCAAAATCATCTCAATTTCTGTAATATATCTTCCATTCTATAAAATGTGACTAGGAAAACTAGAATACAATCATAAATACCATACAAAAATGCAGTGCAAAGTCACTGTTTTAATCCAAAAACACTGTCAAAGTTTTTTTTCTCATTACACACTGTGTGCTGCAGGATTTTTTTTATACTGCGCATACTGACCACATAGACCCATTCTTTCATATTTAGGCCTTCCAGCTTTCTCTTGCTAGATTTGATGGCGCTAGAATTTAGGCGTACTAGTATATCAAAAACCCTCGTGTGTAAGCTGTACTAATATGTCAGAAACCCTGAAAGTGTTAAACTAGTGACCACATGTTACACAAAAATGTGGGATAGCTGGGGGCTTGTGTCTGGTCTAAGGGCAAAGGTAAAAGTTACTCACATCTCAAGCCCAAACAGGCCACCCAGGGCTATCCCAGACAAAACAGAAAGCACTAAACTGGTATGTGTACTTAAAGGGGTTCGGTAACAGAGGGTTATTCAAAAAATCCCAATTAGGAAAATATATCTATTTAGTCACCATAACATAACATAACAGAAAAACCTTAATCCTAAACACCCAAATGAGGGTACACAAACAACCACTGGCTGGAGGTCCAGCCACCATAACCACTATGCCTCGTCAGCGTCAGGCCCACTCTACTTCACACCTCATTTCTTATTTCCTCACTCCTCCCACAGCACCCTGACCATGTCAGAGCCTGGGTGAACATACAGGTAAGCCATATGAGAGCCTATGGCTTGAGTTGGATAAACAAGTGCACAACTACAATTATTTTTTTTTTATTATCACACTGGCCGATTCCCACCAAGGCAGGGTGGCCCGAAAAAGAAAAACTTTCACCATCATTCACTCCATCACTGTCTTGCCAGAAGGGTGCTTTACACTACAGTTTTTAAACTGCAACATTAACACCCCTCCTTCAGAGTGCAGGCACTGTACTTCCCATCTCCAGGACTCAAGTCCGGCCTGCCGGTTTCCCTGAATCCCTTCATAAATGTTACTTTGCTCACACTCCAACAGCATGTCAAGTATTAAAAACCATTTGTCTCCATTCACTCCTATCAAACACGCTCACGCATGCCTGCTGGAAGTCCAAGCCCCTCGCACACAAAACCTCCTTTACCCCCTCCCTCCAACCTTTCCTAGGCCGACCCCTACCCCGCCTTCCTTCCACTACAGACTGATACACTCTTGAAGTCATTCTGTTTTGCTCCATTCTCTCTACATGTCCGAACCACCTCAACAACCCTTCCTCAGCCCTCTGGACAACAGTTTTGGTAATCCCGCACCTCCTCCTAACTTCCAAACTACGAATTCTCTGCATTATATTCACACCACACATTGCCCTCAGACATGACATCTCCACTGCCTCCAGCCTTCTCCTCGCTGCAACATTCATCACCCACGCTTCACACCCATATAAGAGCGTTGGTAAAACTATACTCTCATACATTCCCCTCTTTGCCTCCAAGGACAAAGTTCTTTGTCTCCACAGACTCCTAAGTGCACCACTCACTCTTTTTCCCTCATCAATTCTATGATTCACCTCATCTTTCATAGACCCATCCGCTGACACGTCCACTCCCAAATATCTGAATACGTTCACCTCCTCCATACTCTCTCCCTCCAATCTGATATTCAATCTTTCATCACCTAATCTTTTTGTTATCCTCATAACCTTACTCTTTCCTGTATTCACCTTTAATTTTCTTCTTTTGCACACCCTACCAAATTCATCCACCAATCTCTGCAACTTCTCTTCAGAATCTCCCAAGAGCACAGTGTCATCAGCAAAGAGCAGCTGTGACAACTCCCACTTTGTGTGTGATTCTTTATCTTTTAACTCCACGCCTCTTGCCAAGACCCTCGCATTTACTTCTCTTACAACCCCATCTATAAATATATTAAACAACCACGGTGACATCACACATCCTTGTCTAAGGCCTACTTTTACTGGGAAAAAATTTCCCTCTTTCCTACATACTCTAACTTGAGCCTCACTATCCTCGTAAAAACTCTTCACTGCTTTCAGTAACCTACCTCCTACACCATACACTTGCAACATCTGCCACATTGCCCCCCTATCCACCCTATCATACGCCTTTTCCAAATCCATAAATGCCACAAAGACCTCTTTCGCCTTATCTAAATACTGTTCACTTATATGTTTCACTGTAAACACCTGGTCCACACACCCCCTACCTTTCCTAAAGCCTCCTTGTTCATCTGCTATCCTATTCTCCGTCTTACTCTTAATTCTTTCAATTATAACTCTACCATACACCTTACCAGGTACACTCAACAGACTTATCCCCCTATAATTTTTGCACTCTCTTTTATCCCCTTTGCCTTTGTACAAAGGAACTATGCATGCTCTCTGCCAATCCCTAGGTACCTTACCCTCTTCCATACATTTATTAAATAATTGCACCAACCACTCCAAAACTATATCCCCACCTGCTTTTAACATTTCTATCTTTATCCCATCAATCCCGGCTGCCTTACCCCCTTTCATTTTACCTACTGCCTCACGAACTTCCCCCACACTCACAACTGGCTCTTCCTCACTCCTACAAGATGTTATTCCTCCTTGCCCTATACACGAAATCACAGCTTCCCTATCTTCATCAACATTTAACAATTCCTCAAAATATTCCCTCCATCTTCCCAATACCTCTAACTCTCCATTTAATAACTCTCCTCTCCTATTTTTAACTGACAAATCCATTTGTTCTCTAGGCTTTCTTAACTTGTTAATCTCACTCCAAAACTACAAACTTATCTTAAATACACAGCATCTCCGACGCCAGCCTCTACACACCATGCTAACGTCACGTGACTCCCCCAAACCACGCTTACTCCGCGTACCCAAACATCCTTGGAAAATAAATCATTAACAGAATTTCTTTATAATTACAGTTAGAGTACTTTACAGTACCCCCAAATGCACATTATCAATTATAAAATTATTCTTTACAACTATAATATTCATATTATTATGGCACACTTCTCCACTATATGTACATTACGATGTCATGCAGAACCCTGCATAACACCACACTTAATATAAACTCAGAGAGATGTTTTTGGGTTTGCCCAAATGAGATACACCTGTATAAGGAAATGACATCTATATTAAAAGACAAGAACAATAATAAAACATCCTTCTTGAAAGACATGTCAGCATGGTATGACAGCTGAGTAAAAAAAGATGGGTGGTGGGGATGTGGCTGTCTTGGACAGTGCTCCTGAGGGGGCTAGTGCTGTCCTGGAGGACAGTGCTGAGGGTGCTAGTGTTGTCCTGAAGGAAAGTGCTCCAGAGGGTCGTAGTGAAATATTAGAAGAGAGAGTTCATGAGGGTACTAGTGTTTTCCTAGAGGACACTGAAGACAACCTTATTCAGTCCACAGAGGTTCAAAATAGAGATACTTCTGGAGATGGATCAAAATGGGATGTGGCCTCAGGGAATAGTGTCGACACACTACCAGCAAAACCTGGTGGAAGCACTGATGTCCATATGGGGGTAAAAGATATTGATGTATTGAGGAAACAGGAAAAATAAATGCACCAGCAGTGAACACAGCTACAATAAATCTGAGCAAACAGAAGTACAATCTATGTTAATACTATGCCTTGGGTATCTGCAGGCACGGTATATCTGATAAAACAGGTAGGACATGCACCTTTGACTATTCCAAAATATGCTGCACCCACATGACAGCAGGAGAGTGCAACTTCCTTTCTTGCAACTTATCTCACCCAGAAATGTGTCACTCATCAATCCATGAAAGAAAATGCTACAATGCATACTGCCAGGCATATCATCTCAAGGGGACTAGAAGACACAGACCAGCCAGACTATGGGAAACAAAAGAGACGAACCTCAACTTCTCCTGGGACAGAGGTTGTTTAGGGCCAGAAGGGAAAAAATACTGGCAAGAAATGACAATAGTCCTACACCACCTGAAAACACTGCTGGAGCAGAGGCACGGACAATGGCATCTACCCCAGAACAACAGATATTAGAGCCAGCAAATAAAACCCTCTAAATTCCACAAATATGACATTTGTCTTTGCAAACATGCAGGGGTCTAAAGCCATCAAAAAACAACATAATTTCTTGCATCAAAGGACTGCTCATGGAGGCAAATGCAATGTTTGCAGCATTCACAGAAACCCACATGAAGGATCATTATGACAACGAAATATGGATCTCAGGTTACACCCTATTCTGATGCAACAGACTAAACAGGCAACAAGGGGGGATTGGCCTGTATGTCAGAGTTGCTCATTTGCACAGAACTACTAAACACCTCAAATGATGTAGTCGAAGTTTTGGCGGTAAAGATCGAAAACCAAAACCTTGTCATTGTGGTAGTGTACAAGCCTCCAGATGCAACTTCCCAGCAATTCCAGGAGCAGCTTGAGAAAATTGACCACTGTCTGGAAAATCTCCCAACTCCTGCCCCAAACATCTTATTACGAGGAGATTTCAACCCGAGACACCTAAAATGGAGGAGTACAGCAAACAATGTTTTAGCAGAGATCACCCCAGGAGGCAGCTCAGATGAAAATTCACACACACTCGAACTATTAAATCTCTGCAACAAATTCACCTTAACCCTTTCAGGGTTTCGGCCGTACTAGTATGGCTTATGCACCAGGGTTTTTGACGTACTAGTACACCTAAATTCTAGCATCCTCAAATCTAATGGGAGAAAGCTGGTAGGCCTACATATGAAAGAATGGGTCTATGTGGTCAGTGTGTGTGGTATAAAAAAAATCCTGCAGCAAATAGTGCAGGCTCTGGTGGCCTGGTGGTTAACGCTCTCGCTTCACATGGTGAGGGCCTGGGTTCGATTCCCAGCCAGAGTAGAAACATTGGACATGTTTCTTTCCACCTGTTGTCTATGTTCCCCATCAGTAAAATGGGTACTTGGGTGTTAGTTGACTGGTGTGGGTCGCATCCTGGGACACTGACCTAAGGAGGCCTGGTCACAGACTGGGCCGCGGGGGCGTTGACCCCCGGAACTCTCTCCAGGTAAACTCCAGGTAACGAGAAAAAAAAACTTTGACAATGTTTTTGGATTAAAACAGCGACTTTGCACTATATTTTCCTATGGTATTTATTGTTGTATTCTAGTTTTCCTGACCTCATTTTATAGAATTGAAGACATATTACAGAAATTGAGATGATTTTGACTGGTTTTACAATGAAAAGTACCTTGAAATTGAGCTCAAAGTAGCACAAATGTTTGATTTTTACCAAAGTTCAAAAGTAAAAATATCATGCTATGCGTCCAATACACGTCAACTGGTGAGTCTGATATTTTTCACAAGTGCATTGATATTATTTACACCATTTCTACACTAATGCAGTAGTCTGCATAACAGTAAATCTCCTATTTTTTTGTGAGAATAAAAATTCAAAGTGGAAAGCAAAAGAATGTAAGAGGGGTGTGGGGATGTGACTAATGAACAGAGGAAATGTTATTTTAGTGCCAGGAATGCATTTCTTGTTTGTTCTGGACCCTATTCAGAAATTGGCATCTTTTGAAATTTGTGTGAAATTGGCAAAATTGCTAAATTCTGACCACTGTATGGGATAGTTGAAATCTGTAAATGGGTGGTTTTGTGTTCTCATTTGATAGAAAAAAATGGAGTTCTAACGAAGTAGTTATGATTTTTGTCGATTAGTACAGAGGAATTGGCCAAATATAGGGCTCAAAGTGTGCAAAATCACCGATTCGTAAACATTATAGAGACCGCTAACTTCACGAGAGCATAATTCCGTAAGTTTTCCATCAAATTTCATACTTTTAGTGTCATTATGATCGGGAAAAGATTCTCTATCTTTTCATAAGAAAAAACAATTTTTTGTTTTGAATTTGGCCGACCCTGAAAACAAGTCTCTGAGAGGGCCTGTCGACCCTGAAAGGGTTAAACCAACAAATAGTAGAGCCTACAAGACTAAAAAATGCACTGGACCTCATCTTCACTAACAAGAATGATCTGATACATAATATAACTGTATCAAAGACAATTCACTCTGATCTCAATATAATAGTGGTACAGACATTTATGCACAGGGCTCTGGACCAGCAAAATGTAAGTAATCATGAAGGTCTCTTCAAGAAATTCAATTTCAGCAACAAAAACATACAATGGGATCAAGTAAACCATGTCCTAAATGAAACAAGCTGGGAAGATATCCTAAACAACACCGACCCGAACATCTGCCTTGAAAAAATGAATTCTGTGGTTCTTGAGATCTGCTCAAGACACATTCCATTAAGAAAAAGAAAGATATGATGTAAACTAGAAAGAGAGAGACGTTCCCTATACAGATGAAGAAGAGGAGTCACAGAGCTGCTGAGTGGGGTCAATATATGTGAAATATGAAGGGAAGTACTAGTCAATGAAATTGCAAATATCGAACTTAAGCTGACAGAATCTTATAGGAGACAAGAATCACCAGAAGGACTAAAAGCCCTAAAGGAAATTGAAAGAAAAAAGAACAAAATACTTCATCTCTTATGCCAAATTTAAAGGAAAAACAACATCCAGTATTGGGCCCCTGCTTAGGCAGAATGGGACATACACAGATGATAGCCAAGAATGAGTGAGATACTAAAGTCCCAGTATGACTCAGTGTTCAGCGATCCACTGCAATCACTAAGGGTCGACAATCCAATTGAATTCTTTATGAATGAAACTCAAAATCTGGTCATTCCAAAACTCTCAGATATTATTATAACTCCACAAAATTTTGAAGGGGCAATTAATGACATGCCCATGCACTCTGCTCCAGGCCCAGACTCATGGAATTCTTGTGTTCAAGAACTGCAAGAAATCCCTATTGTGTGCCTTCAGCATTTTATGGAGAGGAAGCATGGACACAGGGGTCTTTCCACACACACTAAAAACAACAGACATAGCCCCACTCCACAAAGGTGGCAGTAAAGCAATTGCAAAGAACTACAGACCCATACACTAACATCTCATATAATAAAAATCTTTAAGAGGGTTCTAAGAAGGAAGATAGCCAACCACATAGATACCCATCAGTTACACAACCCAGGGCAACATGGGTTTAGAACAGGTCACTCCTGCCTGTCCCAGCTACTGGACTACTATGACAAGGTCTTGGATGCTGCAGAGGATAAACAAAATACAGATGTAGTATACACAGATTTTGCAAAAGCTTTCGACAAGTGTGACCATGGTGTAATAACACACAAAATGCAGGGTAAAGGAATAATGGGAAAAGTTGGTAGATGGATCTACAACTTCCTGACAAATAGAACACAAAGAGTAACAGTAAACAGAGTAAATTCCCAGGCAGCCATGGTAAAAAGCTCTGTTCCACAAGGCACAGTATTTGCTCCCATTCTATTCCTCATCCTCATTTCTGATATAGACAGAAATGTATGCCATAGCTCCTTGTTTTCCTTTGCGGATGACACCCAGATCACCATGGCAGTGACCTCCATCGAAGACACTGCGAGACTCCAAGTGGACATCAACCAAATCTTCAAATGGGCCACTGAGAACAATATGAAGTTCAACGAGGAGAAATTTCAATTACTCAGATATGGAAAACTTGATGAAATTAAAAATGTGTCAGGGTATACCACAAATTCTAACCATACAATAGAGCGGAAAAGTAATGTGAAGGACCTGGGAGTGATAATGTCAGAGAATCTCGCCTTCAAAGACCACAACAATGTATCTACCTCATCCGCTAGGAAAACGATAGGATGGATAATGAGAACCTTCAAAACTAGGGACGCCAAGCCCATGATGATTCTCTTCAAATCGTTTGTGCTCTCTAGGCTGGAATACTGCTGTACACTCATGGCCCCCTTCAAGGCTGGTGATATTGCAGACCTGGAGAGTGTACAAAATACTTTCACGGCACACATAAATGCAATAAGGCACCTAAACTACTGGGAACAGTTGAAGGTCCTTGATCTGTATTCCCTGGAACACAGGCGAGAGAGATACATGCTATACACTTGGAAGGTCCTGGAGGGATTGGTACCAAACTTGCACACGAAAATCACTCCATATGAATGCAAAACACTCAGCAGGAGATGCAACAATCCCACTATGAAAAGCAGGGGTGCCACGAGTACACTGAGAGACAACACAATAAGTGTCCAGGGCCCAAGACTTTTCGATTGCCTCCCAGCATATATAAGGGGGATTACCAATAGACAACTAGCTGTCTTCAAGAAGGCACTGGACAGGCACCTAAAGTCAGTACCTGACCAACCGCGCTGTGGTTCGTACATCAGCTTGCATGCTGCCAGCAGTAACAGCCTGGTTGATCAGACCCTGATCCACCATGAGGCCTGGTCTCAGACCAGGCCACGGGGGCGTTGACCTCCGAAACCCTCTCAAGACTTCCTGAGTTTATTAAGCATATTCTAACCTTACCACTCTGGTCCCAATGATGCCAGATTAGTGATGGCTGATCTGTATTTAAAAATCCCCTTCTGTATTACCTTCCAATAAAAGTTATGTGATCCTTAGACACTTTACATCAAGGTTGAGTCTTTTCAAACTTGTAAATGTAAGTTCTGGAAGGCATCCATTTGCTGAAAAAGTCTCTTTTGTCTACATTTAAAATTTATTGATCGTTGTATTTAGTTTCTTGTATTATTTTCTTGCAATTATTATTATTATTATAATCAAGGGGAAGCGCTAAACCCGGAGAATTATACAGCGCCTGGGGGAAATGTGGAAGGCATTCAGGCTTAATTCGAGGAACTGGAGCACAGATCCAATTCCCTAAATTAAGAGCCCCTCATCAACATCAAGGAACCTTCCTTGAGGGTTTTTTCTTGCAAACATCAGGATATTCAGGTGTGACATCATCATCTGTGATGGCCGCCTCACTGTGTGACATCATCATCTGTGATGGCCGCCTCACTGTGTGACATCATCATCTGTGATGGCCGCCTCACTGTGTGACATCATCATCTGTGATGGCCGCCTCACCACCTACATCATCTTCTGTTATTATATTAGTTACTATCACCACCTACATCATCTTCTGTTATTATATTAGTTACTATCACCACCTACATCATCTTCTGTTATTATATTAGTTACTATCACCACCTACATCATCTTCTGTTATTATATTAGTTACTATCACCACCTACATCATCTTCTGTTATTATATTAGTTACTATCACCACCTACATCATCTTCTGTTATTATATTAGTTACTATCACCACCTACATCATCTTCTGTTATTATATTAGTTACTATCACCACCTACATCATCTTCTGTTATTATATTAGTTACTATCACCACCTACATCATCTTCTGTTATTATATTAGTTACTATCACCACCTACATCATCTTCTGTTATTATATTAGTTACTATCACCACCTACATCATCTTCTGTTATTATATTAGTTACTATCACCACCTACATCATCTTCTGTTATTATATTAGTTACTATCACCACCTACATCATCTTCTGTTATTATATTAGTTACTATCACCACCTACATCATCTTCAGTTATATCAAACTTGTGTTATGATGTAATAATAAGTCTCTTGTATCCTGCAGTGTTTACATCTGAAGTATCTTTTGTCTCTTTTATTAAGAACACTTTTATAAAAAAAATAAGACAAGTGTGTATGTTAATATTGTGCAGCAGCACAGATATACACAATGACAGGTGTGTGCAGCCTGACGTAGTCACATGTACAACAATAATATGGTGCAGCAGCACAGATATACACAATGACAGGTGTGTGCAGACTGACGTAGTCACATGTACAACAATAATATGGTGCAGCAGCACAGATATACACAATGACAGGTGTGTGCAGACTGACGTAGTCACATGTACAACAATAATATGGTGCAGCAGCACAGATATACACAATGACAGTAGTCACATGTACAACAATAATATGTGCAGACAATGACAGGTGTGTAGTCACATGTACAACAATAATATGGTGCAGCAGCACAGATATACACAATGACAGGTGTGTGCAGACTGACGTAGTCACATGTACAACAATAATATGGTGCAGCAGCACAGATATACACAATGACAGGTGTGTGCAGACTGACGTAGTCACATGTACAACAATAATATGGTGCAGCAGCACAGATATACACAATGACAGGTGTGTGCAGACTGACGTAGTCACATGTACAACAATAATATGGTGCAGCAGCACAGATATACACAATGACAGGTGTGTGCAGACTGACGTAGTCACATGTACAACAATAATATGGTGCAGCAGCACAGATATACACAATGACAGGTGTGTGCAGACTGACGTAGTCACATGTACAACAATAATATGGTGCAGCAGCACAGATATACACAATGACAGGTGTGTGCAGACACAATGAGGTGTGTGCGTAGTCACATGTACAACAATAATATGGTGCAGCAGCACAGATATACACAATGACAGGTGTGTGCAGACTGACGTAGTCACATGTACAACAATAATATGGTGCAGCAGCACAGATATACACAATGACAGGTGTGTGCAGACTGACGTAGTCACATGTACAACAATAATATGGTGCAGCAGCACAGATATACACAATGACAGGTGTGTGCAGACTGACGTAGTCACATGTACAACAATAATATGGTGCAGCAGCACAGATATACACAATGACAGGTGTGTGCAGACTGACGTAGTCACATGTACAACAATAATATGGTGCAGCAGCACAGATATACACAATGACAGGTGTGTGCAGAGTGACGTAGTCACATGTACAACAATAATATGGTGCAGCAGCACAGATATACACAATGACAGGTGTGTGCAGACTGACGTAGTCACATGTACAACAATAATATGGTGCAGCAGCACAGATATACACAATGACAGGTGTGTGCAGACTGACGTAGTCACATGTACAACAATAATATGGTGCAGCAGCACAGATATACACAATGACAGGTGTGTGCAGACTGACGTAGTCACATGTACAACAATAATATGGTGCAGCAGCACAGATATACACAATGACAGGTGTGTGCAGAGTGACGTAGTCACATGTATAACAATAATATGGTGCAGCAGCACAGATATACACAATGACAGGTGTGTGCAGACTGACGTAGTCACATGTACAACAATAATATGGTGCAGCAGCACAGATATACACAATGACAGGTGTGTGCAGAGTGACGTAGTCACATGTACAACAATAATATGGTGCAGCAGCACAGATATACACAATGACAGGTGTGTGCAGACTGACGTAGTCACATGTACAACAATAATATGGTGCAGCAGCACAGATATACACAATGACAGGTGTGTGCAGACTGACGTAGTCACATGTACAACAATAATATGGTGCAGCAGCACAGATATACACAATGACAGGTGTGTGCAGACTGACGTAGTCACATGTACAACAATAATATGGTGCAGCAGCACAGATATACACAATGACAGGTGTGTGCAGAGTGACGTAGTCACATGTACAACAATAATATGGTGCAGCAGCACTGATATACACAATGACAGGTGTGTGCAGAGTGACGTAGTCACATGTACAACAATAATATGGTGCAGCAGCACAGATATACACAATGACAGGTGTGTGCAGAGTGACGTAGTCACATGTACAACAATAATATGGTGCAGCAGCACAGATATACACAATGACAGGTGTGTGCAGACTGACGTAGTCACATGTACAACAATAATATGGTGCAGCAGCACAGATATACACAATGACAGGTGTGTGCAGACTGACGTAGTCACATGTACAACAATAATATGGTGCAGCAGCACAGATATACACAATGACAGGTGTGTGCAGAGTGACATAGTCACGTGTACAACAATAATATGGTGCAGCAGCACAGATATACACAATGACAGGTGTGTGCAGCCTGACGTAGTCACATGTACAACAATAATATGGTGCAGCAGCACAGATATACACAATGACAGGTGTGTGCAGAGTGACGTAGTCACATGTACAACAATAATATGGTGCAGCAGCACAGATATACACAATGACAGGTGTGTGCAGAGTGACGTAGTCACATGTACAACAATAATATGGTGCAGCAGCACAGATATACACAATGACAGGTGTGTGCAGAGTGATGTAGTCACATGTACAACAATAATATGGTGCAGCAGCACAGATATACACAATGACAGGTGTGTGCAGAGTGATGTAGTCACATGTACAACAATAATATGGTGCAGCAGCACAGATATACACAATGACAGGTGTGTGCAGCCTGACGTAGTCACATGTACAACAATAATATTGTGCAGCAGCACAGATATACACAATGACAGGTGTGTGCAGCCTGATGTAGTCACATGTATAACAATAATATGGTGCAGCAGCACAGATATACACAATGACAGGTGTGTGCAGAGTGACGTAGTCACATGTACAACAATAATATGGTGCA
The DNA here is from genome assembly GCF_038502225.1 of Cherax quadricarinatus. Lineage (NCBI taxonomy): Eukaryota > Metazoa > Arthropoda > Malacostraca > Decapoda > Parastacidae > Cherax > Cherax quadricarinatus. The sequence continues at coordinate 14,763,456 of NC_091380.1, forward strand.
GCAGCACAGATATACACAATGACAGGTGTGTGCAGACTGACGTAGTCACATGTACAACAATAATATGGTGCAGCAGCACAGATATACACAATGACAGGTGTGTGCAGACTGACGTAGTCACATGTACAACACTTGTTTACCCTCGTAAATTCAACTTTCGTGTCCTTTTTTCCCAGGATCTGAGAAGTTTGCCAACAAAGAACTCACATTAATTAAAATTTTGTCTGGCATTAAATGTGACTTTGGTATCATTTAATAATTCACACTGAACTAAATTTACACTAATAATGAACTAGATATAAACAATTTAATAATACACCAGATGTATAAGTTCACCCATCAGTAAAATGTGTACATGGGTGTTAGTGGACTGGTGTGAGTCACATCCTGGGTGTTAGTGGACTGGTGTGAGTCACATCCTGGGTGTTAGTGGGCTGGTGTGAGTCACATTCTGGGTGTTAGTGGACTGGTGTGAGTCACATCCTGGGTGTTAGTGGACTGGTGTGAGTCACATCCTGGGTGTTAGTGGACTGGCGTGAGTCACATCCTGGTTGTTAGTGGACTGGTTTGAGTCACATCCTGGGTGTTAGTGGACTGGTGTGGGTCACATCCTGGGTGTTAGTGGACTGGTGTGAGTCACATCCTGGATGTTAGTGGACTGGTGTGGGTCACATCCTGGGTGTTAGTGGACTGGTGTGGGTCACATCCTGGGTGTTAGTGGACTGGTGTGGGTCACATCCTGGGTGTTAGTGGACTGGTGTGAGTCACATCCTGGATGTTAGTGGACTGGTGTTGGTTACATCTTGGGTATTAATGGACTGGTGTGGGTTACATCCTGGGTGTTAGTAGGGTGGTGTGAGTCATATCCTTTGTGTTAGTGCACTTGTGTGGCTCGCTTCCTGGGTGTAAATGGATTGATGTGGGTCAGATCTTACATGTTAGTGGACTGGTGTGGGTCATATTCTCTGTTAGAGGACTGGTGTGGATTGCATCCTGGGTGGTAGTCGACTGGTGTGGATCGCATCCTGGGGGATAGTGGACTGCTGTGGGTCTCATCCTGGGTATTAGTGGACTGGTGTGAGTTGCATCCTGTTAGTGGGCTAGTGTGGGTTGCATCCTGGGTGTTAGTGGACTGCTGCGGGTCACATCCTTGTATTAGTGGACTGGTGTGAGTTGCATCCTGGTTGCTAGTGGGCTGGTGTGTCTCACATCCTGGGTGTTAGTTGCCCTGTGTTGGTCACATCCTGGGTGTTAGTAGACTGGTGTGAGTTGCCTCCTGGGTGTTAGTGGACTGGTGTGGGTTGCATCCTGGATGTTAATGGGCTGGTGTGGGTTGCATACTGGGTGTTAGTTGACTGCTGTGCATCACATCCTGGGTGTTAGTGGGCTATTGGGGGTTGCATCCTAGGTGTTAGTAGACTGGTGTGGGTTGCCTCCTGGGTGTTAGTGGACTGGTGTGGGATGCATCCTGGGAGTTATTGGACTGTTGTGCGTTGCATGATGGGTGGTAGTCGACTTGTGCGGGTCGCATCCTGGGTGTCAGTTGACTTCTGTGGGATGCATCCTGGGTGTTAGTGGACTGCTGTGGGTCACATACTGGGTGTTAGTGGACTACTGTTGGTCGTATCCTGGGTGTTAGTGATCTGGTGTGGGTCACATCATGGGTGTTAGTGGACTTGTGTGGGTTGCATCCTGAATGTTAGTCTACTGGTATGGGTTACATCCAGGGTGTTAGTAGTTTGCCGTGGGTCACATCCTGGGTGTTAGTGGACTGCTGTTTGTCGCATCTTGTCTGTTAGCGGGCTGGTGTTGGTCACATCCAGGGTGTTATTGGACTTTGTGGGTTGCATCCTGGTTGTTAGTTGACTGGTGTGGGTTACATCCTGGGTGTTAGTGAACAGCTGTTAGTCACATCCTGGGTGTTAGTGAACTGGTGTGGGTCACATCTTGGGTGTTAGTGGACTAGTGCGGGTTGCATCCTGAGTGTTAGCAGACTGGTGTGCGTTGCACCCTAGATGTTGGTGGGCTGGTGAGGGTTGCATCCTGTGTGTTAGTGGACTGCTGTGGGTTGCGTCCTGGGTGGTAGTCGACTGGTGTGGGTCGCGTCCTGGGTGTTAGTGGACTGCTGTGGGATGCATCCAGGCTATTAGTGGACTGCTGTGGGTCACATCCTGTCTGTTAGCAGACTGATGTATATCTCATCCTGGGTATTAGTGGTCTTGTGTGATTTGCATCCTGGGTGTTAGTGAACTAGTGTGGGTTGCATCCTGGGTGTTAGTGGACTTGTGTAGGTCACATACTGGGTGTTAGTAGACTGGTGTGTGACCCACACCAGTGTGTTAGTTGACTGGTGTGGGTCCCATCTTGGGTTTTAGTGGATTTGTGTGGTCGCATCCTGGGTGTTTATAGATTGGTGTGGGTAGCATCCTGGGTGTTAGTTGACTGCTGTTGGTCACATCCTGGGTGTTAGTTAACTGCTATTGGTCGCATTCTGGTTGTTAGGGGACTGTTGTGGGTTGCATCACCTGACTGTGGGTCAGGTAGGAGTTGATGACTGCCGATATGACGTTTTCCAGGGCATAGGTCCAGCTGCTCGGACAACTTATTTTCTAAATAGTGAAATCAGATGAAAGAAAAAGGATCCTAAATGGATGAACAATAGATTAAAACGTCTCAATGGTCAAAGGAGAGGCATATACAGGCAAATCAAAAGAGGAGAGGGACAATTAAGAAATCAATATAATCAGTGAAAAAGAGAAATAAAAAAGGGAATAAGAAAAGCAAAAAGAGATTATGAGGTTAGAGTTGCAAGAGAATCAAAGATTAACCCAAAAGAACTCTTTCTTGTATACAGAAGTAAGATAAGGGACAAGATAGGCCCACTCGAAAGTTACTCGGGTCAGCTCACGAACAGTGATAAGAAAATTTGTAGAATTTTTAACACATACTTCCTCTCAGTTTGTACAGAGGAAGATACTAGCAGTATTCCAGAAATAATAAATTATGTAGAACAGGATGATAATAACCTATGCATGATTAGGGTCACAAGTGACATGGTCCTTAGGCAATTAGATAAATTAAAACCTAACAAATGCCCAGGCCCTGTTAAACTGAATGCAAGGGTTTTAAAGGAATATAAAGAGGAGCTTAGCAACCCTTTGGCCAATCTTTTCAACATATCACTACAAACTGGCATGGTGCCAGATAAGTGAAAAATGGCAAATATGATAACTATTTTCGAAGCAGGTGACATGTCCTTAGCCTCGATCTATGGACCAATACGCCTAACCTCCATAGTGGGAAAATTTATGGAATCAATAATTGCCGAGGCAGTTCATAGCCATCTTGAAAAGTATAAATTAATCAAAAAATCTCATCATGATTTTACAAAGGGGTATTCCTGCCTTACGAATTTATTTATTTTCACTAAGGTATTTGAGGCGACTAAAATGCCGGAAGCAATGGGCTAGTAACCCCTTCTCCTGTAAACATTTACTGAAAAAGAGAAGAAGAAAAACTTTATAAAACTGGGATGCTTGAATGTGCGTGGATGTAGTGCGGATGACAAGAAACAGATGATTGCTGATGTTTTTTTGTTTTTTTTTTCAACAAGTCAGCCGTCTCCCACCGAGGCAGGGTGACCCAAAAAAGAAAGAAAATCCCCAAAAAGAAAATACTCTCATCATCATTCAACACTCCCACCACACTCACACATTATCACTGTTTTTGCAGAGGTGCTCAGGATACAACAGTTTAGAAGCATACACATAAAGATACACAACATATCCCTCCAAACTGCCAATATCCCAAACCCCTCCTTTAAAGTGCAGGCATTGTACTTCCCATTTCCAGGACTCAAGTCTGACTATATGAAAATAACCGGTTTCCCTGAATCCCTTCACTAAATATTACCCTGCTCACACTCCAACAGATCGTCAGGTCCCAAGTACCATTTGTCTCCTTTCACTCCTATCTAACACGCTCACGCACACTTGCTGGAAGTCCAAGCCCCTTGCCCACAAAACCTCCTTTACCCCTTCTCTCCAACCCTTTCGAGGACGACCCCTACCCCGCCTTCCTTCCCCTATAGGTTTACATGCTTTCCATGTCATTCTACTTTGATCCATTCTCTCTAAATGACCAAACCACCTCAACAACCCCTCTTCTGCCCTCTGACTAATACTTTTATTAACTCCACACCTTTTCCTAATTTCCACACTCCGAATTTTCTGCATAATATTTACACCACACATTGCCCTTAAACAGGACATCACCACTGCCTCCAACCATCTCCTCGCTGCTGCATTTACCACCCAAGCTTCACACCCATGTAAGAGTGTTGGTACTACTATACTTTCATACATTCCCTTCTTTGCCTCCATAGATAAAGTTTTTTGACTCCACATGTACCTCAACGCACCACTCACCTTTTTTCCCTCATCAATTCTGTGATTAACCTCATCCTTTATAAATCCATCCACCAAGACGTCAACTCCCAAGTATCTGAAAACATTCACTTCTTCCATACTCCTCCTGATGTTATGAATGAAAAAAAGTTGGACGTCCTGGCCCTAAAGGAAACCAAGCTGAAGGGGGTAGGGGAGTTTCTGTGGGGGGAAATAAATGGGATTAAATCTGGAGTATCTGAGAGAGTTAGAGCTAAGGAAGGGGTAGCAATAATGTTAAAGGATTAGTTATGGAAAGAGAAAAGAGAATATGAATGTGTAAATTCAAGGATTATGTGGATTAAAGTAAATGTTGGATGCGGAAATTGGGTCATAATAAGCGTGTATGCACCTGGAGAAGAGAGGAATGAAGAGGAGAGAGAGAGATTTTGGGAGATGTTAAGAGAATGTAAAGGAACCTTTGAACCAAGTGAGAGAGTAATTGTGGTAGGGGACCTGAATGCTAAAGTAGGAGAAGCTTTTAGAGAGGGTGTGGTATGTAAGTTTGGGGAGCCAGGTGTAAATGTTAATGGGAACCCTTTGATTGAACTTTGTATAGAAAGGGGTTTAGTTATATTTTAAGAAAAAGAGGATAAATAAGTATACAAGATATGATGGAGGGCAAAATGACAGTAGTTTGTTGGATTATGTATTGGTAGATAAAAGACTGTTGAGTAGACTTCAGGATGTACATGTTTATAGAGGAGCCACAGATATATCAGATCACTTTTTAGTTGTAGCTACACTGAGAGTAAAAGGTAGATGGGATACAAGGAGAATAGAAACATCAGGGAAGAGAGAAGCGAAGGTTTATAAACTAAAAGAGGAGGCAGTTAGGGTAAGATATAAACAGCTATTGGAGGATAGATAGGCTAATGAGAGCATAGGCAATGGGGTCGAAGAGGTATGGGGTAGGTTTAAAAATGTAGTGTTAGAGTGTTCAGCAGAAGTTTGTGGTTACAGGAAAGTGGGTGCGGGAGGGAAGAGGAGCGATTGGTGGAATGATGATGTAAAGAGAGTAGTAAGGGAGAAAAAGTTAGCATATGAGAAGTTTTTACAAAGTAGAAGTGATGCAAGGAGGGAAGAGTATCTGGAGAAAAAGAGAGAGGTTAAGAGAGTGGTGAAGCAATGTAAAAAGAGAGCAAATGAGAGAGTGGGTGAGATGTTATCAACAAATTTTGTTGAAAATAAGAAAAATTTTTTGGAGTGAGATTAACAAGTTAAGAAAGCCTAGAGAACAAATGGATTTGTCAGTTAAAAATAGGAGAGAAGAGTTATTAAATGGAGAGTTAGAGGTATTGGGAAGATGGAGGGAATATTTTGAGGAATTGTTAAATGTTGATGAAGATAGGGAAGCTGTGATTTCGTGTATAGGGCAAGGAGGAATAACATCTTGTAGGAGTGAGGAAGAGCCAGTTGTGAGTGTGTGGGAATTTCATGAGGCAGTAGGTAAAATGAAAGTGGGTAAGGCAGCTGGGATTGATGGGATAAAGACAGAAATGTTAAAAGCAGGTGGGGATATAGTTTTGGAGTGGTTGGTGCTATTATTTAATAAATGTATGGAAGAGGGTAAGGTACCTAGGGATTAGCAGAGAGCATGCATAGTTTCTTTGTATAAAGGCAAAGGGGACAAAAGAGAGTGCAAAAATTATAGGGGGATAAGTCTGTTGAGTATACCTGATAAAGTGTATGGTAGAGTTATTATTGAAAGAATTAAGAGTAAGACAGAGAATAGGATAGCAGATGAACAAGGAGGCTTTAGGAAAGGTAGGGGGTGTGTAGACCAGGTGTTTACAGTGAAACATATAAGTGAACAGTATTTAGATAAGGCTAAAGAGGTTTTTGTGGCATTTATGGATTTGGGAAAGGCGTATGACAGGGTGGATAGGGGGGCTATGTGGCAGATGTTGCAAGTATGGTATAGGAGGTAGGTTACTGAAAGCAGTGAAGGGTTTTTACGAGGATAGTGAGGCTCAAGTTAGAGTATGTAGGAAAGAGGGAGATTATTTCCCAGTAAAAGTAGACCTTAGACAAGGATGTGTGATGTCACCATGGTTGTTTAATATATTTATAGATGGGGTTGTAAGAGAAGTAAATGCGAGGGTCTTGGCAAGAGGCGTAGAGTTAAAAGATAAAGAATCACATATAAAGTGGGAGTTGTCACAGTTGCTCTTTGCTGATGACACTGTGCTCTTGGGTGATTCTTAAGAGAAGTTGCAGAGGTTGGTGGATGAATTTGGTAGGGTATGTAAAAGAAGAAAATTAAAAGTGAATACAGGAAAGAGTAAGGTTATGAGGATAACAAAAAGATTAGGTGATGAAAGATTGGATATCAGATTGGAGGGAGAGAGTATGGAGGAGGTGAATGTATTCAAATATTAGGGAGTGGACATGTCAGTGGATGGGTCTATGAAAGATGAGGTGAATCATAGAATTGATGAGGGGAAAAGTGTGAGCGGTGCTCTTAGGAGTCTGTGGAGACAAAGAACTTTGCCCTCGGATGCAAAGAGGGGAATGTATGAAAGTATAGTTTTACCAACGCTCTTATATGGGTGTGAAGCATGGGTGATGAATGTTGCAGCAAGGAGAAGGCTAGAGGCAGTGGAGATATCATGTTTGAGGGCAATGTGTGGTGTGAATATAATGCAGAGAATTCGTAGTTTGGAAGTTAGGAGGAGGTGCGGGATTGCCAAAACTGTTGTCCAGAGGGCTGAGGAAGGGTTCTTGAGGTTGTTTGGGAATGTGGAGAGAATAGAGCAAAACAGAATGACTTCAAGAGTGTATCAGTCTGTAGTGGAAGGAAGGCAGGGTAGGGGTCGGCCTAGGAAAGGTTGAAGGGAGGGGGTAAAGGAGGTTTTGTGTTAGGGGCTTGGACTTCCAGCGTGCATGCATGAGAGTGTTTGGTAGAAGTGAATGGAGACAAATGGTTTTTAACATTTGACGTGCTGTTGGAGTGTGAGCAAAGTAACATTTATGAAGGGATTCAGGGAAACCGGCAGGCCAGACTTGAGTCCTGGAGATGGGAAGTAAAGTGCCTGCACTCTGAAGGAGGGGTGTTAATGTTGCAGTTTAAAACTGTAGTGTAAAGCACCCTTCTGACAAGACAGTGATGGAGTGAATGATGGTGAAAGTGTTTCTTTTTCGGGCCACCCTGCCTTGGTGGGAATTGGCCAGTGTGTTAATAAAATAAAATAAAAATCTGAGGAGGTAGCTCGTGGTAATAAATATTATATTGTGTATATGGACTTCAGTAAGGCTTTTGGCAGGGTGCCACATCAGAGACTATTGAGGAAAAGTAAGGCACATGTAATAGGAGGAGAAATTTTTTCTTGGATAGAGGTATGGTTAAGAAATAGGCAGCAGGGAGTTTGCATAAATTGGGAGAAGTCAGTGTGGGGAAGTGTCATGAGCAGTGTTGCACAGGCGTCAGCATTGGCCCCCTGTTGTTCACAATCTACATAAACGACATAGATTAGTGCATAAAGAGCGACATAAGCAAGTTTACGAATGACACCAAAATAGGCCGTTGAATTCATTCTCACGAGGACATTAGAGCACTCCAGGAAGATTTGAATAGACTGATGAAGTGGTCAGAGAAGTGGCAGTTGCAATTTAATATAGACAAATGCAAAGTTCTAAACATTGGACAGGAAAATAACCATGCCACATATAAACTAAATGATGTAGATATTAATACAACTGACTGCAAAAAGGATTTGGGATTTCTGGTTAGCAGTAATCTGAAACCAAGACAAGAGTGCACAAGTGTTTGCAATAATGCTAACAGAATCCTTGGCTTCATATTAAGATATATAAACAACAGAAGTCCTCAGGTTATTCTTCAACTCTATATATCCTTGGTTAGGCCTCATTTAGATTGTGATGCACAGTTTTGGTCACTGTATTACAGAATGGATTTAAATGTTCTGGAAAACATACAAAAGACGATGACAAAGTTGTTCCTATGTATCAGAAATCTTCCCTATGAGGATAGACTGAGGGCCCCGAATCTGCACTCTCTAGAAAGGAGTAGAATTAGGGAGGATATGATTGAGGTGTATGACTGGAAGACAGGAATAAATAAAGGGGAAGAAATTAGCATGCTGAAAATATCTAGCCTAGACAGGACTCGCAGCAATGGTTTTAACCCTTTCAGGGTCTACAGGCCTTCTAAGAGATTTGTTCTCAGGGTTGGCCGAATTTAAAAAAAAAATTATTTTTTCTTATGAAAAGATAGAGAATCTTTTCCCGATCACAATGACACCAAAAGTATGAAATTTGATGGAAAACTTATGTAATTATGCTCTCGTGAAGTTAGCGGTCTTGACGATGTTTACGCATCGGCGATTTTACCCACTTTAGAGCCCTATTTTCGGCCAATTGCAGTGTACTTGTCGACAAAAATCATAACTATTTTGCTAGAACTCCATTTTTTCTATCGAATGAGTACAAGAAACTACCCATTTACTGATTTCAATTATCCAATACAGTGGTCAGAATTTAGCAATTTTGCCAATTTCACACAAATTTCAAAAGACGCCAATTTCCGAATAGGGTCCAGAATAAACAACAACGACATTCCTGGCACTAAAATAACATTTCCTCTGTTCATTATTCATGTCCCCATGCCCCTCTTACATTCTTTTGCTTTCCACTTTGAATTTTTATTCTAACTAAAAAATAGAAGATTTACTGTTATGCAGACTACTGCATTAGTGTAGAAATGGTATAAATAATATCAGCGCACTTTTGAAAGAATATTAGACTCACCAGTTGATGTGTATTGGACGCATAGCATAATTTGTTTACTTTTGAAATTTGGTAAAAATCAAACATTTCTGCTACTTTGAGCTCAATTTCAAGGTACTTTTCTTTGTAAAACCAGTCAAAATCATCTCAATTTCTGTAATATGTCGTCCATTCTTACATTCTATACAATGAGACCAGGAAAACTAGAATACAACAATGAATACCATATGAAAATACAGTGCAAAGTCGCTGTTTTAATCCAAAAACAAGGTGAAAGTTTTTTTTCTCATTACGCACTGTGTGCTGCAGGATTTTTTTTATACTGCGCACACTGACCACATAGACCCATTCTTTCATATGTAGGCCTACCAGCTTTCTCTCACTAGATTTGAGAGCACTAGAATTTAGGTGTACTCATACGTCAAAAACCTTGGTGCGTAAACCATACTAGTATGGCCGAAACCCTGAAAGGGTTAAGTTGGAAAAATTCATATTCAGGAAGGATATAGGAAAGCACTGGTTTGGTAATAGAGTTGTGGATGAGTGGAACAAACTCCCAAGTTTTCTCATAGAATCATAGAAGCTAAGATTCATAAGTGAGTGGATGTGGGTGGGTCTGAGTTAGAGCTGATTACCTTGTGCTACTAGGTCTATTGACGTGTTCCTTCCTTACATGAATGTGACTTGACCTGACTAGGTTGGGGCATTGGCTTAAGCCGGTAGGAGACTTGGACCTGCCTCACATGGGCCAGTGGGCCTGCTGCATTGTTCCTTCTTTCTTATGTTCTTATGTTAGTTGAGTGGTGTGGGTTGCATCCTGGGTGTTAGTTGTCTGGTGTTGGTCACATCCTGGTTGTTAGTGGACTGCTGTGGGTCACATCCTGGGTGTTAGTTGGCTTCTGTGAGTCGCATCTTCGGTGTTACTTGATTGGTGTTGGTCACATCCTGGGTGCTAGTCAACTGGTGTGGATTGCATCCTGGGTGTTACTTGACTTGTGTGGGTTGCATCCTAGGTGTTAGTAGACTAGTGTGGGTCACATCCTGGGTATTAGTGGACTTATGTGGGTTGCATCTTGGGTGTTAGTTGACTGGTGTGGCTCGCATCCTGGGTGTTTGTTGACTGGTGTGGGTTGCATCCTGGGTATTAGTGACTGGTGTGGGTCACATCCTGGGTGTTATTCAATTGGTGTGGGTCGCATCCTGGGTGTTAGTTGACTGGTGTGGGCACATCCTGGGTGTTATTTGACTGTTGTGGGTTACATCCTGGGTGTTGGTGGACTGGTGTGGGTCACATCCTGGGTGTTAGTCGACTGGTGTGGGTTGCATTTTTGGTTTTAGTGGACTGGTGTGGGTTGCATTCTGGGCATTAGTCGACTGGTGTGGGTCACATCCTGCGTGTTAGTGGACTGGTGTGGATTGCATCCTGGGTGTTAGTTGACTGGTGTGGCTCGCATCCTGGGCGTTAGTCGATTTGTATGGGTTACATCCTGGGTGTTAGATGACTGGTGTGGTCACATCCTGGGTGTCAGTCGACTGGCATGGGTCACATCCTGGGTTTTCGTCGACTGGTGTGGGTCACATCCTGGGTGTTAGTGGACTGGTGTGGGTCGCATCCAGGGTGTTAGTGAACTGGTGTGAGTCGCATCCTGGGACAAAACTGACCTAATTTGCAGGAAATGCTCAGGATAACAAGTGACTTTGTATATAGTAGTATATAGTATTCATGTTAGCTGTGGTCTGTATACCTTGTACATGTACTTGTATACTTTGTACATGTTCTTGTATACCTTGTACATGCACTTGTATACCTTGTACATGTACTTGTATACATTGTACATTTACTTGTATACCTTGTACATGTACTTGTTTACCTTGTACATGTACTTGTGTACCTTGTACATGTACTTGTGTACCTTGTACATGTACTTGTATACCTTGTACATGTACTTGTATACCTTGTACATGTACTTGTATACCTTGTACATGTACACCTTGTACATGTACATGTATACCTTGTACATGTGCTTGTATATCTTGTACATGTTCTTGTATACGTTGTACATATACTTGTATACCTTGTACATGCACTTGTATACCTTGTACATGTACACCTTGTACATGTACTTGTTTACCTTGTACATGTACTTGTATACCTTGTACATGTGCTTGTATACCTTGTACATGTATTTGTATACCTTGTACATGTACTAGTATACCTTGTACATGTACTTGTATACCTTGTAAATGTACTTGTATACCTTGTACATGTGCTTGTATACCTTGTACAAATATACCTTTTACATGTACTTGTATACTTTGTACATGTACTTGTATACCTTGAACATGTACTTGTATACCTTGTACATGTACTTGTATACCTTGTACATGTACTTGTATACCTTGTACATGTACTTGTATACCTTGTACATGTACTTGTATACCTTGCACATGCACTTGTGTACCGTGTACTTGTACTTGTATACCTTGTACATGTACTTGTATAACTTGTACATATATTTGTTTACCTTGTATATGTACTTGTATACCTTGTACATGTACTTGTATACCTTGTACATGTACTTGTATAACTTGTACATATATTTGTTTACCTTGTATATGTACTTGTATACCTTGTACATGTACTTGTATACCTTGTACATGTACTTGTGTACCTTGCACACGTACTTGTGTACCTCATACATGTACTTATATACCTTGTACATGTACTTGTATGCCTTGTACATGTACTTGTATACCTTGTACATGTACTTGTATACCTTGTACATGTACTTGTATACCTTGTACATGTACTTGTATACCTTGTACATGTACTTGTGTACCTTGTACATGTACCTGTATACCTTGTACATGTACTTGTGTACCTTGTACATGTACTTGTATACCTTGTACATGTACTTGTGTACCTCGTACATGTACTTGTGTACCTCATACATGTACTTGTATACCTTGTACATGTACTTGTGTACCTCATACATGTACTTGTATACCTTGTACATGTACTTGTATGCCTTGTACATGTACTTGTATACCTTGTACATGTACTTGTATACCTTGTACATGTACTTGTGTACCTTGTACATGTACTTGTATAACTTGTACATGTACTTGTATACCTTGTACATACACTTGTATACCTTGTAGATACACTTGTATACCTTGTGCATGTACTTGTATACCTTGTACATGTACTTGTATACCTTGTACATGTACTTGTATACCTTGTACATGTACTTGTATATGTTGTACATACACTTGTATACCTTGTACATGTACTTGTATACCTTGTACATGTACTTGTATACCTTGTACATGTACTTGTATACCTTGTACATGTACTTGTATACCTTGTACATGTACTTGTATACCTTGTACATGTACTTGTATACCTTGTACATACACTTGTATACCTTGCACATGTACTTGTATACCTTGTACATGTACTTGTATGCATTGTACATGTACTTGTATACCTTGTACATGTACTTGTATACCTTGTACATGTACTTGTATACCTTGTACATGTACTTGTATACCTTGTACATGTACTTGTATACCTTGTACATGTACTTGAATACCTTATACATACACTTGTATACCTTGTACATGTACTTGTATACCTTGTACATGTACTTGTATACCTTGTACATACACTTGTATACCTTGTAGATACACTTGTATACCTTGTACATGTACTTGTATACCTTGTACATGTACTTGTATACCTTGTACATGTACTTGTATACCTTGTACATACACTTGTATACCTTGTACATGTACTTGTATACCTTGTACATGTACTTGTATGCATTGTACATGTACTTGTATACCTTGTACATGTACTTGTATACCTTGTACATGTACTTGTATACCTTGTACATGTACTTGTATACCTTGTACATGTACTTGAATACCTTATACATACACTTGTATACCTTGTACATGTACTTGTATACCTTGTACATGTACTTGTATACCTTGTACATGTACTTGTATACCTTGTACATGTACTTGTATACCTTGTACATGTACTTGTATACCTTGTACATACACTTGTATACCTTGTACATGTACTTGTATACCTTGTACATGTACTTGTATACCTTGTACATGTACATGTATACCTTGTACATGTACTTGTATACCTTGTACATGTACTTGTATACCTTGTACATGTACTTGTATACCTTGTACATACACTTGTATACCTTGTACATGTACTTGTATACCTTGTACATGTACTTGTATACCTTGTACATGTACATGTATACCTTGTACATGTACTTGTATACCTCTTAAACACTATTCATCAGCTCTCACCAAAGTAATAAAAAAAGCCAAACACTAGAGGAGATATAAAAAAGACCTGGAAAACACTCTCTCAGATTCTAGGGACCCACAAACTGAACAAAACCAAGAATATTGTCCTAACTAAACCTAATGAAACACCACTACATCCCACTGACACAGCTAAAAAGATAAACGACTTCTTCTCAAACATAGGATCTAATCTCGCCAGTAAAATCCCACATACCAATGCCCATGCCGGGGACTACCTAGATGGAAATTTCCCTAATTCCTTCTATCTTGCACCAACTGAGCCCACGGAAGTCATTGAGATCATAAAGTCACTTAAAAATAACTCGGGGAATCGGTCTCATGTCCCACCATTACTGTACAAGCGAGCGGCCCGTGTCCTTTCGCATGCTATTTCATTACTTTTTAACAAGTCAATAGAGACTAGCACCTTCCCGAAACTACTCAAGATGGCAAGGGTTACACCAATACATAAAGGTGGTGACCCTACAGACTTAAACAACTATAGGCCAATATCTAACTTACCATTGCTATCCAAAATCTTTGAGAAACTCGTGCACAGGAGACTGTATTCATTTATAACGGCTCAAAACATACTCAACCCCTGCCAGTTTGGCTTCAGGAAAAATTAAAGCACTAATGATGCAATCATAAAAATGCTAGATCTGCTTTACACAGCATTGGAAAATAAGGAATATCCACTAGGAATTTTTATTGACCTAAGAAAAGCTTTTGACACAGTAAACCACGAAATCCTACTCCACAAACTTGACCACTACGGTATAAGAGGCCATGCGCTTGCTTATTTCAAATCTTACATTACTAATAGGTATCAGTACGTCACCATTAAAGACACAGCATCAGCAACACGGCCACTTGATACTGGAGTTCCGCAGGGAAGTGTCCTTGGTCCCCTGCTCTTCCTCATATACATCAATGACCTTCCAAACGTATCCCAACACCTGAAACCCATTCTCTTTGCTGATGACACGACTTATGTCATCTCTCACCCTAATCTTGCCACCCTCAACACCATTGTGAATGAGGAGCTGATTAAAATATCGACTTGGATGACAGCCAATAAACTTACGCTTAACACTGACAAAACTTACTATATTATGTTTGGTAGCAGAGCAGGAGATGCACAAATTAACATTAAGATTGACAACACTCTAATTACCAGAAATAATGGGGGAAAATTCCTAGGCTTATACCTTGACAACAACCTGAATTTCAGCACCCATATCCACCATATAGCCAAAAAAGTATCCAAAACGGTTGGGATCCTCTCCAAGATACGATACTACGTGCCGCAAAATGCCCTTCTCACACTATACCACTCACTTATTTATCCATACCTCACCTATGCTATTTGTGCTTGGGGATCAACTGCAGCAACACACCTAAAGCCAATAATAACCCAACAAAAAGCTGCAGTAAGAATAATCACTAAATCCCATCCCTGGCAGCACACCCCCCCACTCTTCAAAGATCTAAACTTACTCCCAGTTCAGTACATCCACACTTACTACTGTGCAATCTATATCTACAGGACCTTAAACTCTAATATCAACCTTGACCTAAAACGCTTTCTTGATAGTTGTGACAGAACCCACAGGCATAACACCAGAAACAAACATCTCTACGACATTCCCCGTGTCCGACTAAACCTTTACAAAAATTCAATGTATGTCAAAGGTCCTAAAATCTGGAATACCCTACCTGAGAACTTTAGAACTGCAGACACATTCATCACCTTCAAAACTACCATTAGAAAACATCTTATCTCCCTGATACACCCCGTCAACTAACTACACGAATACCACCTGGTGGTTCACACTTACACTCGCTCACTCATTTGACCATAAACAGAAATATTAATCTCAGTCTTAAAATAATGAATCCTGTGATACTCCAATACTGAAACTATATACTGTGCCAAAACAAAAGCATTCACATTGCTAAACTCACAAACTAGTATTTAGTCACTTAGCCATAATACCAACTTACCTCATAATTTGTAATATTTAACAATTAAGAATAAAACTAAGTATGCCCGAAATGCCTAGCCATGCTAGGTGTTCTAGTGGGACACTCTGTAATCACAATTTTACTACATGTAAACCAAACAATAACCAAATGTACTTGTATACCTTGTACATACACTTGTATACCTTGTACATGTACTTGTATACCTTCTACATGTACTTGTGTACCTTGTACATGTACTTGTATACCTTGTACATACACTTGTACCTTGTACATGTACTACATGTACACATATACTTGTACTTGTATACCTTGTACATGTACTTGTATACCTTGTACATGTTGTACATGTACTTGTATACCTTGTACATGTAACTGTATACCTTGTACATGTACTTGTATACCTTGTACATGTACTTGTATACCTTGTACATGTACTTGTATACCTTGTACATGTACTTGTATACCTTGTACATGTACTTGTATACCTTGTACATGTACTTGTATACCTTGTACATGTACTTGTATACCTTGTACATGTACTTGTATACCTTGTACATGTACTTGTATACCTTGTACATGTACTTGTAGTAATAAAGTTATTATTATTATTATTATTGTTATGAAACAATATTATAATTATTTATAATTGGTAATAATAATCATTGCATAATTATAAATTTATTAATTTAATAGAATATTTATTAAATAATTATAATGTTAATAATTACATTAACAATAAAATAATATTTTATTAAGAGGTAGGATTGTTATTTGATATTTGTAATTGTTATTTATAATTTCTTTATTATCACACTGGCCGATTCCCACCAAGGCAGGGTGGCCCACCAAGGCAGGGTGGCCCACCAAGGCAGGGTGGCCCACCAAGGCAGGGTGGCCCACCAAGGCAGGGTGGCCCACCAAGGCAGGGTGGCCCGAAAAAGAAAAACTTTCACCATCATTCACTCCATCACTGTCTTGCCAGAAGGGTGCTTTACACTACAGTTTTTAAACTGCAACATTAACACCCCTCCTTCAGAGTGCAGGCACTGTACTTCCCATCTCCAGGACTCAAGTCCGGCCTGCCGGTTTCCCTGAACCCCTTCATAAATGTTACTTTGCTCACACTCCAACAGCACGTCAAGTATTAAAAACCATTTGTCTCCATTCACTCCTATCAAACACGCTCACGCATGCCTGCTGGAAGTCCAAGCCCCTAGCACACAAAACCTCCTTTACCCCCCCCTCCAACCTTTCCTAGGCCGACCCCTACCCCGCCTTCCTTCCACTACAGACTGATACACTCTTGAAGTCACTCTGTTTCGCTCCATTCTCTCTACGTGTCCGAACCACCTCAACAACCCTTCCTCAGCCCTCTGGACAACAGTTTTGGTAATCCCGCACCTCCTCCTAACTTCCAAACTACGAATTCTCTGCATTATATTCACACCACACATTGCCCTCAGACATGACATCTCCACTGCCTCCAGCCTTCTCCTCGCTGCAACATTCATCACCCATGCTTCACACCCATATAAGAGCGTTGGTAAAACTATACTCTCATACATTCCCCTCTTTGCCTCCAAGGACAAAGTTCTTTGTCTCCACAGACTCCTAAGTGCACCACTCACCCTTTTCCCCTCATCAATTCTATGATTCACCTCATCTTTCATAGATCCATCCGCTGACACGTCCACTCCCAAATATCTGAATACATTCACCTCCTCCATACTCTCTCCCTCCAATCTGATATCCAATCTTTCATCACCTAATCTTTTTGTTATCCTCATAACCTTACTCTTTCTTCTTTTGCAATTTTCTTCTTATTTATAATGTAATTATAAAAATAATTATGAAAAAATATTACTTTTGTAAAATATATAATTATTGACTGTTTATAATAATAATAATAATAATAGTAATAATAATAATAATAATAAAATTAGTAATAATAATAATAATATTAGTAATAACAATAATAATAATAATAATAATAATAATAATAATAATAATAATAATAATAATAATGATAGGTGATAATGAATTGATATTTTAATAAATGTTTTTTTTTTTTTTTTTATTATCACACCGGCCGATTCCCACCAAGGCAGGGTGGCCCGAAAAAGAAAAACTTTCACCATCATTCACTCCATCACTGTCTTGCCAGAAGGGTGCTTTACACTACAGTTTTTAAACTGCAACATTAACACCCCTCCTTCAGAGTGCAGGCACTGTACTTCCCATCTCCAGGACTCAAGTCCGGCCTGCCGGTTTCCCTGAATCCCTTCATAAATGTTACTTTGCTCACACTCCAACAGCACGTCAAGTATTAAAAACCATTTGTCTCCATTCACTCCTATCAAACACGCTCAAGCATGCCTGCTGGAAGTCCAAGCCCCTCGCACACAAAACCTCCTTTACCCCCTCCCTCCAACCCTTCCTAGGCCGACCCCTACCCCGCCTTCCTTCCACTACAGACTGATACACTCTTGAAGTCATTCTGTTTCGCTCCATTCTCTCTACATGTCCGAACCACCTCAACAACCCTTCCTCAGCCCTCTGGACAACAGTTTTGGTAATCCCGCACCTCCTCCTAACTTCCAAACTACGAATTCTCTGCATTATATTCACACCACACATTGCCCTCAGACATGACATCTCCACTGCCTCCAGCCTTCTCCTCGCTGCAACATTCATCACCCACGCTTCACACCCATATAAGAGCGTTGGTAAAACTATACTCTCATACATTCCCCTCTTTGCCTCCAAGGACAAAGTTCTTTGTCTCCACAGACTCCTAAGTGCACCACTCACTCTTTTTCCCTCATCAATTCTATGATTCACCTCATCTTTCATAGACCCATCCGCTGACACGTCCACTCCCAAATATCTGAATACGTTCACCTCCTCCATACTCTCTCCCTCCAATCTGATATTCAATCTTTCATCACCTAATCTTTTTGTTATCCTCATAACCTTACTCTTTCCTGTATTCACCTTTAATTTTCTTCTTTTGCACACCCTACCAAATTCATCCACCAATCTCTGCAACTTCTCTTCAGAATCTCCCAAGAGCACAGTGTCATCAGCAAAGAGCAGCTGTGACAACTCCCACTTTGTGTGTGATTCTTTATCTTTTAACTCCACGCCTCTTGCCAAGACCCTCGCATTTACTTCTCTTACAACCCCATCTATAAATATATTAAACAACCACGGTGACATCACACATCCTTGTCTAAGGCCTACTTTTACTGGGAAAAAATTTCCCTCTTTCCTACATACTCTAACTTGAGCCTCACTATCCTCGTAAAAACTCTTCACTGCTTTCAGTAACCTACCTCCTACACCATACACTTGCAACATCTGCCACATTGCCCCCCTATCCACCCTGTCATAAATGTATTACCTATTATAAATAATTATGAATTATTATTTATAAAAGGTAATACTACTACTACTACTAATAATAATGACTAATAATTATAATAATATAAAAATAAAGTAATAATATAATAATGATAATAATAATTGAGATGTAGAGTGATGATGTTTGTTTGTGTAGGTGAGCGAGGTGTTGGAGGCGCTGGATCACTCCTCCACTCTGGTATTTCTTGACCTGGCCTGGCCTGGATCACTGCCCCAGCCTGGATCACTGACCCAGCCTGGATCACTGCCCCAGCCTGGATCACTGCCCCAGCCTGGATCACTGCCCCAGCCTGGATCACTGCCCCAGCCTGGATCACTGACCCAGCCTGGATCACTGCCCCAGCCTGGATCACTGTCCCAGCCTGGATCACTGACCCAGCCTGGATCACTGCCCCAGCCTGGATCACTGGCTGGATCAAACAGACTCCACATCCAGCTGAGTGGTAACACTACACTGGGCAGACAGTTTGTGTTGTTGTGTACTGGACAACACTCAGGCTCCTCCTACCTCAACACTAAACTGTTGGAGGTGGAGGACAAAGGTGAACCAGGGGAGTTTGTGTTGGGTGGAGACTACCAGTATAATAATGGTAAGGGAGGAGCACCACTGTTGTCTCACCAGGATGATCACCAGTACCAGGAGTCAGTCAGTGCTGGTGATGTGGGGTCAACATGGTGGCTGGGGAGTCACCAGAGTGCCCAGTTCTACATCACCACCACGGACCACCCAGGTGGTCGCCTGTTGTCCGGTGTCTTTGGTAAAGTTGTGAAGGGTCTGAATGTAATGAGAGCAGCAGTCAACCACAGTGACATTACTGAGGTGACTGTGGTGGACTGTGGTGTTGTGTTGACACTCTAGTTCACTGTACCATCATTACTGTGTCACCATCACTACTGTGGTGTTGTGTTGACACACTAGTTCACTGTACCATCACTACTGTGTCACCATCACTACTGTGGTGTTGTGTTGACACTCTAGTTCACCGTACTATCACTACTGTCACCATCACTACTGTGGTGTTGTGTTGACACACTAGTTCACTGTACCATCACTACTGTGTCACCATCACTACTGTGGTGTTGTGTTGACACTCTAGTTCACTGTACTATCACTACTGTCACCATCACTACTGTGGTGTTGTGTTGACACTCTAGTTCACTGTACCATCACTACCGTGTCACCATCACTACTGTGGTGTTGTGTTGACACTCTAGTTCACTGTACTATCACTACTGTCACCATCACTACTGTGGTGTTGTGTTGACACTAGTTCACTGTACCATCACTACTGTGTCACCATCACTGCTGTGGTGTTGTGTTGACACTCTAGTTCACTGTACCATCACTACTGTGTCACCATCACTACTGTGGTGTTGTGTTGACACTAGTTCACTGTACTATCACTACTGTGTCACCATCACCACTCTGGTGTTGTGTTGACACTCTAGTTCACTGTACCATCACTACTGTGTCACCATCACTACTGTGGTGTTGTGTTGACACTCTAGTTCACTGTACCATCACTACTGTGTCACTATCACTACTGTGGTGTTGTGTTGACACTCTAGTTCACTGTACCATCACTACTGTCACCATCACTACTGTGGTGTTGTGTTGACACTAGTTCACTGTACCATCACTACTGTGTCACCATCACTGCTGTGGTGTTGTGTTGACACTCTAGTTCACTGTACCATCACTACTGTGGTGTTGTGTTGACACTAGTTCACTGTACTATCACTACTGTGTCACCATCACCACAATGGTGTTGTGTTGACACTCTAGTTCACTGTACCATCACTACTGTGTCACCATCACTACTGTGGTGTTGTGTTGACACTCTAGTTCACTGTACCATCACTACTGTGGTGTTGTGTTGACACTCTAGTTTATTGTACCATCACTACTGTGTCACCATCACTACTGTGGTGTTGTGTTGACACTCTAGTTCACTGTACCATCACTACTGTGGTGTTGTGTTGACACTCTAGTTCACTGTACCATCACTACTGTGGTGTTGTGTTGACACTAGTTCACTGTACCATCACTACTGTGGTGTTGTGTTGACACTCTAGTTCACTGTACCATCACTACTGTGGTGTTGTGTTGACACTCTAGTTCACTGTACCATCACTACTGTGTCACCATCACTACTGTGGTGTTGTGTTGACACTCTAGTTCACTGTACCATTACTACTGTGGTGTTGTGTTGACACTCTAGTTCACTGTACCATCACTACTGTGTCACCATCACTACTATGGTGTTGCGTTGACACTCTAGTTCACTGTACCATCACTACTGTGTCACCATCACTACTGTGCTGTTGTGTTGACACTCTAGTTCACTGTACCATCACTACTGTGGTGTTGTGTTGACACTCTAGTTCACTGTACCATCACTACTGTGTCACCATCACTACTGTGGTGTTGTGTTGACACTCTAGTTCACTGTACCATCACTACTGTGTCACCATCACTACTGTGGTGTTGTGTTGACACTCTAATTCACTGTACCATCACTACTGTGTCACCATCACTACTGTGGTGTTGTGTTGACACTCTAGTTCACTGTACCATCACTACTGTGTCACCATCACTACTGTGGTGTTGTGTTGACACTCTAGTTTACTGTACCATCACTACTGTGTCACCATCACTACTGTGGTGTTGTGTTGACACTCTAGTTCACTGTACCATCACTACTGTGGTGTTGTGTTGACACTCTAGTTCACTGTACCATCACTACTGTGGTGTTGTGTTGACACTCTAGTTCACTGTACCATCACTACTGTGTCACCATCATTACTGTGTCACAATCACTACTGTGGTGTTGTGTTGACACTCTAGTTCACTGTACCATCACTACTGTGGTGTTGTGTTGACACTCTAGTTCACTGTACCATCACTACTGTGTCACAATCACTACTGTGGTGTTGTGTTGACACTCTAGTTCACTGTACCATCACTACTGTGGTGTTGTGTTGACCCTCTAGTTCACTGTACCATCACTACTGTGTCACCATCACTACTGTGTTGTGTTGACACTCTAGTTCACTGTACCATCACTACTGTGTCACCATCACTACTGTGGTGTTGTGCTGACACTCTAGTTCACTGTGCTATCACTACTGTGGTGTTGTGTTGACCCTCTAGTTCACTGTACCATCACTACTGTGTCACCATCACTACTGTGTTGTGTTCACACTCTAGTTCACTGTACCATCACTACTGTGATGTTGTGTTGACACTCTAGTTCACTGTACCATCACTGTCACCATCACTACTGTGGTGTTGTGTTGACACTCTAGTTCACTGTACCATCACTACTGTGTCACCACTACTGTGGTGTTGTGTTGACACTCTAGTTCACTGTACCATCACTACTGTGTCACCATCACTACTGTGGTGTTGTGTTGACACTCTAGTTCACTGTACCATCACTACTGTGACACCATCACTATTGTGGTGTTGTGTTGGCACTCTAGTTCACTGTACCATCACTACTGTGTCACCATCATTACTGTGGTTTTGTGTTGACTCTCTAGTTAACTGTACCATCACTATTGTGTCTCCATCACTACTGTGGTGTTGTGCTGACACTCTAGTTCACTGTACCATCACTACTGTGCCACCATCACTACTGTGGTGTTGTGTTGACACTCTAGTTCACTGTACCATCACTACTGTGTCACCATCACTACTGTGGTGTTGTGTTGACACTCTAGTTCACTGTACCATCACTACTGTGTCACCATCACTACTGTGGTGTTGTGTTGACACTCTAGTTCACTGTACCATCACTACTGTGTCACCATCACTACTGTGGTGTTGTGTTGGCACTCTAGTTTACTATACCATCACTACTGTGGTGTGTTGACACTCTAGTTCACTGTACCATCACTACTGTGTCACCATCACTACTGTGGTGTTGTGTTGACACTCTAGTTCACTGTACCATCACTACTGTGGTGTTGTGTTGACACTCTATTTCACTGTACCATCACTACTGTGTCACCATCACTACTGTGGTGTTGTGTTGACACTCTAGTTCACTGTACCATCACTACTGTGTCACCATCACTACTGTGGTGTTGTGTTGACACTCTAGTTCTCTGTACCATCACTACTGTGTCACCATCACTACTGTGGTGTTTTGTTGACACTCTAGTTCACTGTACCATCACTACTGTGTCACCATCACTACTGTGGTGTTGTGTTGAGACTAGTTCACTCTACCATCATTACTGTGGTGTTGTGTTGACACTCTACTTCACTGTACCATCACTACTGTGGTGTTGGCTTGACACTCTACTTCACTGTACCATCACTACTGTGGTGTTGTTGACACACTAGTTCACTGTACCATCACTACTGTGTCAGTATCACTTCTGTGGTGTTGTGCTGACACTCTAGTTCACTGTACCATCACTACTGTGGTGTTGTTTTGACACTCTAGTTCACTGTACCATCACTACTGTGGTGTTGACACACTAGTTTACTGTACCATCACTACTGTGTCACCATCACTACTGTGGTGTTGTGTTGACACTCTAGTTCACTGTACCATTACTACTGTCACCATCACTAAAGTGGTGTTGTGCTGACACTCTAGTTCACTGTACCATCACTACTGTGTCACCAACACTACTGTGGTGTTGTGTTGACACTAGTTCACTGTACCATCACTACTGTCACCATCACTGCTGTGGTGTTGTGTTGACACTCTAGTTCACTGTACCAACACTACTGTGTCACCATCACTACTGTGGTGTTGTGTTGACACTCTAGTTCACTGTACCATCACTACTGTGTCACCATCACTACTGTGGTGTTGTGTTGACACTCTAGTTCACTGTACTATCACTACTGTGTCACCATCACTACTGTGGTGTTGTGTTGACACTCTAGTTCACTGTACCATCACTACTGTGTCACCATCACTACTGTGGTGTTGTGTTGACACTCTAGTTCACTGTACCATCACTACTGTGTCACCATCACTACTGTGGTGTTGTGTTGACACTCTAGTTCACTGTACCATCACTACTGTGTCACCATCACTACTGTGGTGTTGTGTTGACACTCTAGTTCACTGTACCATCACTACTGTCACCATCACTACTGTGGTGTTGTGTTGACACTAGTTCACTGTACCATCACTACTGTGTCACCATCACTACTGTGGTGTTGTGTTGACACTCTAGTTCACTGTACCATCACTACTGTGGTGTTGTGTTGAAACTCTAGTTCACTGTTCCATCACTACTGTGTCACCATCACTACTGTGTTGTTGTGTTGACACTCTAGTTCACTGTACCATCACTACTGTGTCACCATCACTACTGTGGTGTTGTGTTGACACTCTAGTTCACTGTACCATCACTACTGTGTCACCATCACTACTGTGGTGTTGTGTTGACACTCTAGTTCACTGTACCATCACTATTGTGTCACCATCACTACTGTGGTGTTGTGTTGACACTCTAGTTCACTGTACCATCACTACTGTGGTGTTGTGTTGACACTCTAGTTCACTGTACCATCACTACTGTGGTGTTGTGTTGACACTCTAGTTCACTGTACCATCACTACTGTGTCACCATCACTACTGTGTCACAATCACTACTGTGGTGTTGTGTTGACACTCTAGTTCACTGTACTATCACTACTGTGGTGTTGTGTTGACCCTCTAGTTCACTGTACCATCACTACTGTGTCACCATCACTACTGTGTTGTGTTGACACTCTAGTTCACTGTACCATCACTACTGTGATGTTGTGTTGACACTCTAGTTCACTGTACCATCACTGTCACCATCACTACTGTGGTGTTGTGTTGACACTCTAGTTCACTGTACCATCACTACTGTGTCACCATCACTACTGTGGTGTTGTGTTGACACTCTAGTTCACTGTACCATCACTACTGTGACACCATCACTATTGTGGTGTTGTGTTGGCACTCTAGTTCACTGTACCATCACTACTGTGTCACCATCATTACTGTGGTGTTGTGTTGACACTCTAGTTAACTGTACCATCACTATTGTGTCACCATCACTACTGTGGTGTTGTGCTGACACTCTAGTTCACTGTACCATCACTACTGTGGTGTTGTGTTGACACTCTAGTTCACTGTACCATCACTACTGTGTCACCATCACTACTGTGGTGTTGTGTTGACACTCTAGTTCACTGTACCATCACTACTGTGTCACCATCACTACTGTGGTGTTGTGTTGACACTCTAGTTCACTGTACCATCACTACTGTGTCACCATCACTACTGTGGTGTTGTGTTGACACTCTAGTTCACTGTACCATCACTACTGTGTCACCATCACTACTGTGGTGTTGTGTTGACACTCTAGTTCACTACTGTGTCACCATCACTACTGTGGTGTTGTGTTGGCACTCTAGTTTACTGTACCATCACTACTGTGGTGTTGTGTTGACCCTCTAGTTCACTGTACCATCACTACTGTGTCGCCATCACTACTGTGTTGTGTTGACACTCTAGTTCACTGTACCATCACTACTGTGATGTTGTGTTGACACTCTAGTTCACTGTACCATCACTGTCACCATCACTACTGTGGTGTTGTGTTGACACTCTAGTTCACTGTACCATCACTACTGTGTCACCATCACTACTGTGGTGTTGTGTTGACACTCTAGTTCACTGTACCATCACTACTGTGTCACCATCACTACTGTGGTGTTGTGTTGACACTCTAGTTCACTGTACCATCACTACTGTGACACCATCACTATTGTGGTGTTGTGTTGGCACTCTAGTTCACTGTACCATCACTACTGTGTCACCATCATTACTGTGGTGTTGTGTTGACACTCTAGTTAACTGTACCATCACTATTGTGTCACCATCACTACTGTGGTGTTGTGCTGACACTCTAGTTCACTGTACCATCACTACTGTGGTGTTGTGTTGGCACTCTAGTTCACTGTACCATCACTACTGTGTCACCATCACTACTGTGGTGTTGTATTGACACTCTAGTTCACTGTACCATCACTACTGTGTCACCATCACTACTGTGGTGTTGTGTTGACACTCTAGTTCACTGTACCATCACTACTGTGTCACCATCACTACTGTGGTGTTGTGTTGACACTCTAGTTCACTGTACCATCACTACTGTGTCACCATCACTACTGTGGTGTTGTGTTGGCACTCTAGTTTACTGTACCATCACTACTGTCGTGTTGTGTTGACACTCTAGTTCACTGTACCATCACTACTGTGTCACCATCACTACTGTGGTGTTGTGTTGACACTCTAGTTCACTGTACCATCACTACTGTGGTGTTGTGTTGACACTCTATTTCACTGTACCATCACTACTGTGTCACCATCACTACTGTGGTGTTGTGTTGGCACTCTAGTTCACTGTACCATCACTACTGTGTCACCATCACTACTGTGGTGTTGTGTTGACACTCTAGTTCTCTGTACCATCACTACTGTGGTGTTTTGTTGACACTCTAGTTCACTGTACCATCACTACTGTGTCACCATCACTACTGTGGTGTTGTGTTGAGACTAGTTCACTCTACCATCATTACTGTGGTGTTGTGTTGACACTCTACTTCACTGTACCATCACTACTGTGGTGTTGGCTTGACACTCTACTTCACTGTACCATCACTACTGTGGTGTTGTTGACACACTAGTTCACTGTACCATCACTACTGTGTCACCATCACTACTGTGGTGTTGTGTTGACACTAGTTCACTGTACCATCACTACTGTCACCATCACTGCTGTGGTGGTGTGTTGACACTCTAGTTCACTGTACCATCACTACTGTGTCACCATCACTGCTGTGGTGTTGTGTTGACACTCTAGTTCACTGTACCATCACTACTGTGTCACCATCACTACTGTGGTGTTGTGTTGACACTCTAGTTCACTGTACCATCACTACTGTGTCACCATCACTACTGTGGTGTTGTGTTGACACTCTAGTTCACTGTACCATCATTACTGTGTCACCATCACTACTGTGGTGTTGTGTTGACACTCTAGTTCACTGTACCATCACTACTGTGTCACCATCACTACTGTGTTGTTGTGTTGACACTCTAGTTCACTGTACCATCACTACTGTGTCACCATCACTACTGTGGTGTTGGGTTGACACTCTAGTTCACTGTACCATCACTACTGTGGTGTTGTGTTGGCACTCTAGTTCACTGTACCATCACTACTGTGGTGTTGTGTTGACACTCTAGTTCACTGTATCATCACTACTGTGTCACCATCACTACTGTGGTGTTGTGTTGACACTAGTTCACTGTACTATCACTACTGTGTCACCATCACCACTCTGGTGTTGTGTTGACACTCTAGTTCACTGTACCATCACTACTGTGTCACCATCACTACTGTGGTGTTGTGTTGACACTCTAGTTCACTGTACCATCACTACTGTGGTGTTGTGTTGACACTCTAGTTCACTGTACCATCACTACTGTGTCACCATCACTACTGTTGTGTTGTGTTGGCACTCTAGTTCACTGTACCATCACTACTGTGTCACTGTCACATTGTAATAATAATTTTAAAAAGCTTGTTGTACTTGGTCATGAAAGAAACCTGCAAGTGTCCCATTGCTCAGTTGGTAGCGCACTCACCTCACACACCGAGGTCAGTGGTTCAATCCCCTGTACGGGGAAAACAGGGCATATTTCCTTAAGATATCTGCTATTACTGTTCATCTAGCAGCAAGTAGGTACCTGGGTGTTTGCTGACTGGTGTGAGTCGCATCCTGTGGACAGAATTAATCTAAGGTTCTTGAAATGCTCTGCATAACCAGTGTCTTTCTATACAGTGTCTTTGATGTCAGCTATGGTCTGTATAATTTGTGTCTTGTATTTATAGAAATTATTATTATTAATGTAAAGTACTTTGCAAAATCAAAGAATTTTGGAGGTGAGACGAGGCCAGACACAATAACAGCCACCGCCAATATACTCGACGTTTTTAGGGGAATTATTCCAGCAGAATAATGCCCACAAGTGAGTTCCTAAACACAACTAATGAGTATAAAAATCTTAAAAAGTACATGTATTGACATGAAGATGTATTCTTGAGAAATAACAGAGTAGAAATAATGGGTTAGGAAAATCAGTCAAGTTATTGCCAGCTGTGTTATTATTATATATGTACCTTGTACCTTGGACCATTATAATGAGTTATCACTTATATATTGTGATACTAGGATTAACTATAGGATTAGTAATGTAAGATGTATTTAGACATGTTTATATTACATCATTTTGTCTAGCTTATGTCAGCCTATTCATAACTTATCTTAATCTAACTATTTTTAAATATAATTTTACTGCCTTGCTAGATTTCTTTATACCTTGTTAGAATGTGCAGTAAAACTGTTTTTCTGTCAATTTATCTTCCAACCTTTAGATTAATTTATGTCTATTTTCTAGCCTACACTTTATCTAACATATCTTTTATGTTAATATTGATTTCCTTAATGTCTTTGACTTATGCTTGTCATGTTTTTATTGCACATACAGTGGACCCTCGGTTATCGGCCATAATCCTTTCCAGGTCAGTCTAAAACTGAAATGGCTCAAAACTGAAATAATATTTCCCATAAGAATTAATGTAAATAAAATTAATCCGTTCCAGACACCAAAAAAAAAATAACAAAAGATACACTTTCTGAAGATTAATTATAGTTTTTCATACTCAAAAAATGAGAACTAAATAAAATAAATAAATATACATTTTAATCTCTACTACATATCTTTATTGAAGACTTTTGTTGGCTTATGGAAGACAGGGAGGAGGAGAGAGGGGAGGATTTATTGTTTGGAAGGGAAATCCCCTTCCAAAAAGACTTCAGGCATAAAGTCCTTATCTAGGGTTACTTCCCTTCTTTGTCTTTTAACCCTTTGAGGGTTTCGGCCATACTAGTACGGCTTACGACCCAGGGTTTTTGATGTACTAGTATGCCTAAATTCTAGCGCCCTCAAATCTAGTAGGAGAAAGCTGGTAGGCCTGCTTATGAAAGAATGGATCTATGTGGTCAGTGTGCACAGTGTAAAAAAAATCCTGCGGCACACAGTGCATAATGAGAAAAAAAAACTTAGACCGTTTTTTTGGAATAAAACAGCGACTTTGCACTGTATTTTCGTATGGTATTTATTGTTGTATTCTAGTTTTCTTGGTCTCATTTTATAGAATGGAAGACATATTACAGAAATTGAGATGATTTTTGACTGGTTTTACAATGAAAAGTACCTTGAAATTGAGCTCAAAGTAGCAGAAATGATCGATTTTTACCAAAGTTCAAAAGTAAACAAATCATGCCAAGCATCCAATACACATCAACTGGTGAGTCTAATATTCTTTCGCAAGTGCGCCAATATTATTTATACCATTTTTTAAACCAATGCAGTAGTCTGCATAACAGTAAATCTTCTATTTTTTGTGAGAATAAAAATTCAAAGTGGAAAGCAAAATAATGTAAGAGGGGCCTTGAGACGTGACTAGTGAACAGAGGAAATGTCGTTTTAGTGCCAGGAATGTCTTTCTTGTTTATTCTGGACCCTATTCGGAAATTGGCATCTTTTGAAATTTGTGTGAAATTGGCAAAATTGCTAAATTCTGACCACTGTACTGGTAGTTGAAATTGGTAAATGGGTGGTTTCTTGCACTCATTCGATAGAAAAAATGGAGTTCTAGCGAAATATTCATGTTTTTTTGTCAACTAGTACAGTGGAATTGGTCGAAAATGGGGCTCAAAGTGGGCCAAATCGCCAATGCATAAAAATCGCCGAGACCGCTAACTTTGCGAGAGCATAATTCTGTAAGTTTTCCATCAAATTTCATACTTTTGGTGTCATTATGATTAGAAAAAGATTCTCTATCTTTTCATAAGAAATTTTTTTTTTTTTTTTTTTAAATTTGGCCGACCCTGAGAACAAGTCTCATAGAGGGGGTGTCGACCCTCAAAGGGTTAATGGCCTGAGAGTCACTGGATCCCTATCGCACAAAAAAAATCTGTCCAGAGAGGTCTATTACTGGTGTCTCTTTAAGATTTCCCTGAAGTGGGACAAGGTTTTGTCACTGAACATGTTGCAGATATGGCTTGTTTCACCTTGGTCAGGGTGATACTTTTCGACAAAACTTTGCAACTCTTTCTACTTTGCACACATGTCTTTAATCACTGAAGAACCCACCTTCTCCCCTCTCTCTTCCTCCTCCTCTGAAGCAAGTTCCTCAACTGCAGTCTGTTGCTGCTCCAGTTGAAGGTCTTGCAGCTCTTCAGTGGTTAGCTTTTTTTCTGTGGTTGTCCACCAACTCTTCCACATCCTCGTCACTCACAACCAACCCCATGGACTTCCCCAAAGACACAATAGATTCCTTAACAGGCGTAGGGTCATCAGGGTCAGCCCCAAACTTTTCAAAATCCCTCTCTTGGACACAATCTGGCGACAATTCTCTCCAGGCAGAGTTCAAAATCCTGGAAGTCACTCCCTCCTAAGCCTTACCTGTAAGGCTTATGCAATGGAGGATATTGAAATGATTCCTCTAGAACTCTCTTAGGGTCAAGTCAGAGTCCAAGGTCATGTCAAAGCACCTTTGAAACAATGCTTTTGTGTAGAGTTTTTTGAAGTTAGAAATGGCCTGCTGGTCCATGGGCTGGAGGAAAGGAGTGGTGTTAGGAGGCAAGAACTTCACTTTTATAAAACTGAAGTCCCTAAACAATTGGTCTTCCAAGTCTGGAGGATGAGAAGGAGCATTGTCCAGTACCAGGAGGCACTTGAGTAGCAATTTATTTTCCAGGAGGTATTTTTTCACACTGGGGCCAAACACATCATTGGCCCATTCTTTGAAAATGTGCCTTGTGACCTATGCCTTATTATTAGCTTTCCATATCACACACAATCTGTTCTTGATGACATTGTTTTTCTTGAACACACTGGGATTTTCAGAGTGATACACCATTACAGGCTTCACTTTGAAATCCCCACTAACATTACCACAGAACAAAAGAGTTAGCCTGTCTTTCATAGGCTTGTGATCTGGCAGTGCCTTTTCCTCCTGCATAATGTAGGTCCTCTTTGGCATTTTCTTCCAAATGAGGCTTGTTTCATCACAAGTGAACACTTGTTGGGGGAGGAATCCTTCAGCCTCTACGTACCCCTTGAATTCTTATGTGAATTTTTCAGCCGCACATTTGTCAGAACTTGCAGCCTCCCCATGCCTTACCACACTGTGCATGCCACTATGCTTCTTAAATCTTTCAAACCAGTCTTTGCTGGCCCTAAATTCACTAACAGCAGCACATGTTCCAGGCATTTTCTTTAAAAGATTGGCATGCAACTGGCTTGCCTTCTCACAAATCATTGACCCCGCAACACTATCTCCCGCTAATTGTTTTATGGTGATCCACAAAACCAGCAACTTCTCCATATCTTCCATTATTGGTGACCTTTGTTTAGTTAGCACATTTACTCCTTTCGACACATCAGCTTCCTTGATTTGTTCTTTCTTTGCCAGGACAGAAGTGATTGTTGATTTGTTTTTCCCATAAGTTCTGGCAATTTCTAGCACTTGAAAACCGCTCAAAGTTTTCAACAACTTCTTTCTTAAATTCAATCATGTTTCTCACTTTCTTTACCTAAGGAACTTTACCAAGAACTTTCTTTGGGGCCATGGTAACTTATTTCACAATTGCTTACCATGAAAAACAATTGATTACAGCCAAATGTTTTGGATGAATGAGCGGAAGCTTTCTCACTCACTCAGAGACAAAGCCAGACTGATGCATAAGCAGATGGTGGTGGCGGGTTGACATGTACCATACAGCCAATAAGCAAAATAACGGCCAATAACTGGAAGCCAAAAACTGGCTGATAAAAGAGTTAGCTGGTAAGTAGAACAGCCGATAACAGAGGGTCCACTGTATATTTTTTTCTCATTTTTTCTAGTTTAACATGTGAGTGATGAGCTAACCTAGCTTTATAACCATTTTCCTATGTTAGTTATAGAACTGTCTTTCTGATTCATGCTGACCTATATTTTATTATTTTACACATGTTATTTTTGTTATTTTTATTTTATCTAATAATTGTGTTCCCAGAATTTTACTATGTTCTAAGTTTACATTAATATGTTGATTCAGGTACACATAAACACAGTTACATAAATTATCATACATAGTGCAGGGACTTATTTCCATTGTGGTCCTTGTAATAGCTTATTATTTAAACCTTCA
This sequence comes from Cherax quadricarinatus, assembly GCF_038502225.1. Lineage (NCBI taxonomy): Eukaryota > Metazoa > Arthropoda > Malacostraca > Decapoda > Parastacidae > Cherax > Cherax quadricarinatus. Next base: position 14,795,676 of record NC_091380.1, read on the forward strand.
AAATTAAAACAGGTAAGTAACTTAACTATGTGAAAAGCAGTTACAATAAAAGGAGATATATGCACTAGGAATAAGGTAAACTGAGTTAGTTACATAAACATTAAAGACAGGATTAGATCACAGTAATAGGTACATGTATGTTTATTTTGTTAACATAGAATTATATGTTCTGAGTTATTGTAACAATTCTGTAGCTAAACCAGAAACATTTTATAAGGTTTATTAGCAACAAGGTACACTGTGAAAATGTCAGTGATTTACTGGAGAACTTGCTGAACTTGGTTCCTGGAGGGAACTACAGTTCTGCTGAACTTGGTTCCTGGAGGGAACCACAGTACTGCTGAACTTGGTTCCTGGAGGGAACCACAGTACTGCTGAACTTGGTTCCTGGAGGGAACCACAGTACTGCTGAACTTGGTTCCTGGAGGGAACCACAGTACTGCTGAACTTGGTTCCTGGAGGGAAACACAGTAACGCTGAACCTGGTTCATGGAGGGAACCACAGTACTGCTGAACTTGGTTCCTGCTGAACCTGGTTCCTGGAGGGAACCACAGTACTGCTGAACTTGGTTCCTGGAGGGAACCACAGTACTGCTGAGCTTGGTTCCTGGAGGGAACTTGGTTCCTGGAGGGAACCACACAGTACTGCTGAACTTGGTTCCTGGAGGGAAACACAGTACTGCTGAACTTGGTTCCTGGAGGGAAACACAGTACTGCTGAACTTGGTTCCTGGAGGGAAACACAGTACTGCTGAACTTGGTTCCTGGAGGGAAACACAGTACTGCTGAACTTGGTTCCTGGAGGGAAACACAGTACTGCTGAACTTGGTTCCTGGAAAGAACCACAGTACTGCTGAACTTGGTTCTTGGAACCACAGTACTGCTGAACTTGGTTCCTGGAGGGAACCACAGCACTGCTGAGCTTGGTTCCTGGAGGGAACCACAGTACTGCAGAACTTGGTTCCTGGAGGGAACCACAGTACTGCTGAACTTCGTTCCTGGAGGGAACCACAGTACTGATGAACTTCGTTCCTGGAGGGAACCACAGTACTGCTCAACTTGGTTCCTGGAGGGAATCACAGAACTGCTGAACTTGGGTCCTGAACAGAACCACAGTACTGCTGAACTTGGTTCCTGGAGGGAACCACAGTACTGCTCAACTTGGTTCCTGGAGGGAACCACAGTACTGCTCAACTTGGTTCCTGGAGGGAAACACAGTACTGCTCAACTTGGTTCCTGGAGGGAAACACAGTACTGCTCAACTTGGTTCCTGGAGGGAAACACAGTACTGCTGAACTTGGTTCCTGGAGGGAAACACAGTACTGCTCAACTTGGTTCCTGGAGGGAAACACAGTACTGCTGGACTTGGTTCCTGGAGGGAAACACAGTACTGCTGAACTTGGTTCCTGGAGGGAAACACAGTACTGCTCAACTTGGTTCCTGGAGGGAAACACAGTACTACCAGAGGTCAAGTTAGGCATGTGGAATACACTGGTAGAAAATATATATAACAAAATTCTGGTCTGAGGAAGGAACTTAGGTGTCACCTGGATGAGGAAAGTACAAACAATATGTTGAGAGACTATATAAGGGCAGTTGTTGTTATGGCAGAGTGTATACTTATGTGAGTGATCTTTTACAGGTATCTGGCCAGTGTTTACAAATGTTTTTGTGACAAATAACATATTTTCTGTAGTGTGTGTTTGATTTATTAAATTGCAATTTTTATTAAATATTTTCATTCAGCCTTGAGCCATGTACATAGTGTCCATACAAGTGCTTTATCAAAATCCTGATAGTGTGCCAACTGGTCATTGCCCAGGTGATACTATATTAACAACAAGTATTGATCACAACTAATTCTTTATGCCTTAACTATCCTGTGTGATTCTTCTTGTGTTTTCTGCTCTAGTCCAATTGTGTCTTTCTTCTGCTGCAAACTTTACCTCCTTTCATCTATGCTGCTGCTGCTGCTGCTGCTGCTGCTGCTGCTGCTGCTGCTGCCGCTGCTGCTGCTGCTGCTGCTGCTGCTGCCGCTGCTGCTGCTGCTGCTGCTGCCGCCGCTGCCGCCGCTGCCGCCGCCCACACCGCTGCTGCTGCCGCCGCCGCCGCCGCCGCCGCCGCCGCCTGCTACTTATTACTGCTTACAATTACAAGAACAGGTGATGGAAGCATATATTCTTAGACAGTTAATTCCTACCTTCCTTTATTTTCAAATTTTATTGTTCCTCATTTCCCCCACCACTTTTTTTTTTTATCCTGATTTCTGCCTGTGGAAGCAATAGACAATATAGCCACTTTGTTGATCCAAGTGTGGGACTGTGGTGGCCACTTTGTTGATCCAAGTGTGGGACTGGGGTGGCCACTTTGTTGATCCAAGTGTGGGACTGGAGTGGCCACTTTGTTGATCCAAGTGTGGGACTGGGGTGGCCACTTTGTTGATCCAAGTGTGGGACTGGGGTGGCCACTTTGTTGATCCAAGTGTGGGACTGGGGTGGCCACTTTGTTGATCCAAGTGTGGGACTGGGGTGGCCACTTTGTTGATCCAAGTGTGGGACTGGGGTGGCCACTTTGTTGATCCAAGTGTGGGACTGGGGTGGCCACTTTGTTGATCCAAGTGTGGGACTGGGGTGGCCACTTTGTTGATCCAAGTGTGGGACTGGGGTGGCCACTTTGTTGATCCAAGTGTGGGACTGGGGTGGCCACTTTGTTGATCCAAGTGTGGGACTGGGGTGGCCACTTTGTTTCAGTGGTTAATGATAGGATATCTGAAATCTTGAGGTTGTATCTACATTTTACATTGACTAAATAATTAAACTTATTTAATAGAGGAGATTGCAAGTCAGTTATGATCATATTTTTGTGGTGAAATTCTATGTTGTATTGTGTACATTAACTGTATGAAGTAAATGTAAAATATGAAATAACTAATAATTTTTTTCTAGTGACATAACAATGGTCAGAGAGTTCTGTCTGGGAAAGACCCATTGTGACATGATGAACATGGAGTGCACACGGTGGTGTGCAGAGGTCTGGTGATGCCCAGGGCCAACTCATTGATTGTATGCCCCAAAGACTCAAGTACAGTAGGGCCCCACTTTATGGCATTTTGCTTTACAGCGTTCAGCTAATACAGTCATTTCAAATTATGACCAAAACTCTCAATATGGCTCCCCCCACCTGACTTTCTGTTACACCCTTTTGTTCATTTTAAGTAGACTTTCTATTAAAATGGTATAAAATACCGACAGGTTGGTAGGTAAGACACATATGCAACAGTTAGGTATCTTTATTTCGAAACGTTTCGCCTACACAGTAGGCTTCTTCAGTCGAGTACAGAAAAGTTGATAGAAGCAGAAGAGACTTGAAGACGATGTAATCAGTCCATTACCCTTGAAGTTTTGAGGTGGTCAGTCCCTCAGTCTGGAGAAGAGTATTATTCCACAGTCTGAAACAATATGGAGTTGAAGTGACAGGATGGAGCCTTATATACTACCAGGAGGTGAGATGTAGGCCACTAGTAGAGGTAAGAATGTAGTCGTTGGGAGGTCAGGTCCCTTTCAGATCAATCCATTCTCACTAGTAGAAGTTGTCCAAGTTGATTTCAGGGCTGTACCAAGATACCCTTGTGTTAGATATCTAACTGTTGCATATGTGTCTTACCTAACAACCTGTCAGTATTTTATACCATTTTAATGTTCACTCTCTCAGACACTGCAACACAAGGGTATCTTGGTACAGACCTGAAATCAATTTGGACAACTTCTACTAGTGAGAATGGCTGGATCTGAGAGGGACCTGACCTCCCAACGACTACATTCTTACCTCTACTAGTAGCCTACATCTCACCTCCTGGTGGTATATAAGGCTCCATCCTGTCACTTCAACTCCATATTGTTTCAGACTATGGAACAATACTCTTCTCCAGACTGAGGGACTGACCACCTCAAAACTTCAAGGGTGATGGACTGATTACATCGTATTCAAGTCTCTTCTGCTTCTATCAACTTTTCTGTACTCGACTGAAGAAGCCTACTGTGTAGGCAAAACATTTTGAAATGAAGATACCTAACTGTTGCGTATGTGTCTTACCTAACAGACTGTTTCTACTTGTTATTATCACAATGGTATACTTTTACATGTTATTTTTGCTATTTCACTTAATATTATATTCAGGAGTAATTCCATTAGTAGCTAAAATGGATTTACTCTGCTTTATAACATTATCTGGTCGTATTACTTAGCTTTGTACATAGGTAGGTTGTTTAATTAGTCTCAACTGCTGGTGCGGCCTGGCCAAGCACCAGTAGGTGATTTGAGCTGCTCAACCCCTGCTCCAACGGAGTCAAAGTGGGCTGGTAAAGCCTCACTGAGTTCAATTCATACCTTCCTCTGGACCAGGAAGTGTCTAGGGAAGTGTCCACCTCTAGACCAACATTCGCCTCCCTAGAAAATACCATGAATTTTCGGAAACTCATTGCTAAGACATATCTCGGTTGGAGAAGGTGGTTGGGAAGCTCTTAGAGAAAGTGAAGCCAAGTGATCAAGCTTCTGTGGTGTAGAGGGCTTATTGCAGAGTGAACCATATGTAAGAGTCCTATCAATGTGGTGTTCAAGTTTTTAAAGTAACACCTGTGCATGTACATATACTGATATTTCCTGACTGACTCAGAGCCGTTTGTAAATACATATCCTAGTACTGTGATATTTTAATGAGGAGTGGCATAAGTGTTCTACTCATAGTGCAAAATATGAGAAAGTGGTTTTGGTTATTAATAAATTAAACAGAAACCAAGGAAATTCCTTTTCCTCCACGAATGAAGACCCCTAGACGTGCTAAGTTTGTTAGTTTGTTACGAAAAGCACTATAACCCAGGGACCAACTGACTATGTTCGTAACACTTTCTAATACAGTCACCACACCCCACTCGGTTTGTTTACATTCTCTGTGAGCTCTTTAAGCACTAAGTCTCTCCATTATGTCTCGAAACTCCAAAATTTCAAGTGTTTTTAAAAGTTATTTCATATTTTATATATACTCTGATAATTATACTTATGTATACCTGTACCTAAATAAACTTACACACTGTGCTGGCGTGCAGGTACACATTAAAATCAGTAAGAGTGTCTTATGTCTCGAGACATCATATTAGTAATGATAATAACAATCACCGAGTCTCATTTAAATGTCGTATATTATGTTAATACAGTGGTCCCTCAATAATCATCAGGCTCGATAGTTGTCCTTTTCGGAAATTGTCGCGTTATTTTTGTCCAAACATTGGCTCACAAATGGTCAGCTGACTCGCTGATCATCATTTGTCCTGGACGTGTACTCATGGCTGTGAACCGTCTCGGCCTCCCTTCCCAGCCAGTGTGCCATTGTTTACCAGTGAGCGACGGTCCCCTCACTTGTTCAAAGGAAATATTCCATAATATTCCATTCATTTTAGTGCTTGCAAGTGCTAAATAAGCTACCATGGCTCCAAAGAAAGCTCCTAGTGCCTTTGGTAAAGAAGGTGAGAAATACAATTGAATTTAAGAAAAACATCATTGAACAATATGAAAGTTGCGTACGTGTGGCCGAACTGGCTAGGATGTATAATAAATCCTGTAGAACCATATCTTCCATCGTGGCCAAGAAAAAGGGAATCAAGGAAACTGATGTTGCAAAGGGGGTAAATATGCTGACAAAAATGAGATCACCAGTACTCGAAGATGTTGAGAAGTTATTATTAGTGTGATAAACGAGAAAAAATAGCAGGAGATAGTCTTATGACGTCGATTATTTGTGAAAAGGCTAGGCAGTTGCATGACGATCTGGTAAAGAAATTGCCTGCAATGAGTACTGACATTTGTGAATTTAAGGCCAGCAAAGGTTGGTTTGAGATTTAAGAACAGTAGTGGCATACACAGTGTGATAAGGCATTGTGAGGCTGCCAGTTCGGATAAAATTGCAGCTACAAAATTCGTAAGTGACTTCAAGGAGTACATAGAGGCTGAAGGACTGAAACCTGAACAAGCGTTCAATTGTGATGAAACTGGCCTTTTTTGGAAGAAAATGCCAAAGAGGACCTACATTACTCAGGAGGAAAAGGCACTGCCAGGACACAAGCCTATGAAAGACAGGCTGATGCTCATGTTTTGTGCTAATGCTATTGGGGATTTCAAAGTGAAGCTATTACTAGTGTACCATTCTGAAAATCTCAGAGTGTTCAGGAAAAACAATGTTATGAAGAGTAAATTGTGTGTTTTGGAGATCTAATAATAAGGCATGAATCATGAGGGAAATTTTTGTAGAGTGGTTCAATGAAGTGTTTGGCCCTAGTGTGAAGAATTACATCCTGGAAAAGAAATTGGATCTCAAGTGCCTCCTAGTAGTGGACAATGCACCTGCTCATCCTCCAAACTTGGATGACCTAATTCAGCAGAGTTTGGGTTCATCACAGTAAAGTTCTTGCCCCCAAATACCACTCCTTTCCTCCAGCCCATGGACCAGCAGGTTATTTCAAACTTTAAAAAACTCTACACCAAAGCAATGTTTCAAAGGTGCTTTAATGTGACCTCAGACACTCACTTGACCCTAAGAGAGTTTTGGAAAGAACACATCAGTATCCTCTATTGCATAAACCTTATAGGTAAGGCTTGGGAGGGAGTGACTACCAGGACTTCGACCTCTGCTTGGAGAAAATTGTGGCCAGATTGTGTCCACAAGAGGGATTTTGAAGGGTTTGTGGCTGACCCTGATGAGCCTATGTCAGTTGTGAACTCTGTTGTGGCATTAGGGAGTTCCATGGGGTTGGATGTGAGTTTGGAGGATGTGGAAGAGTTGGTGGACCACAATGAAGAGCTAACCACTGAGGAGCTGCAAGAGCTTCAGCAGGAACAGCAACAGATCGCAGCTCAGAATCAACAGAAGCCAACATGTGTACACAAAGTGGGTCAAACACTTCTGCACAGCCAATTACAGTTGGTGTCCCACAGGGAAGTGTCCTAGGCCCTCTTCTCTTTCTCATATACATAAATGACCTACCAAATGCATCGCAACTACTCGAACCCACACTATTTGCAGATGACACTACATACGTCTTCTCTCACCTACTGAATGCACAGCCACACAGTAAATGACCATATGACCTGTCTTTGTAATACTCATTTGTGCTAAATTTTTATCTGTTTACAATAATGTTTTTACCACTGAATATATCATTGCTTAGTTAATCTTAGGTTAATTTTAAGCCTGCCCATAATGCTCTGCATACAAGGGGCTTTGGCATAAGGCACTGTAATGACTTCAATGTAAATCTCCTGCATGACCAGGACCCACACATTACTGAATTCACAAACACAATGAGTAACTGCATGTTGCTACCAACAGTAACAAAACCTACAAGAGTTACAGAGACTAGTGTTTCCCTACTTGACCACATCTGGACCAACACCATATCCCCTTTAAAATCAGGCATAATCATAGATAATACCACAGACCACTACCCTACTTTCCTCATAACAACTCTTGGTAAATTACCCCAAGACACTACTAAAGTCACCTTCAGACTTCACAATGAGGCAGCCATTAATAACTCCCAACAGCAGTAACAAGCATTGACTGGCACACTGAGCTAGAAATCTATACAGATATTGACGAATGTATTAATAATTTTCTAAAAAAGACCCAATACCTCTATAACAAGCACTGCCCTAAAAAAACTAAACAGATGACAGCTAAGAGACTGAACAGTCCCTGGCTAACACCCAGCATTCTCAAATCCATAAATACAAAACACCTATATGAAAAACAGTACAGAATGGGTCACATAACCAGAGACCAAACAAAACGTTACTCGTCAATCCTAACCAGCCTGATAGAAAGGGCAAAAAAAATTGTATTATGAGAACAGATTATCCAACTTACTAGGTGATATAAAAAAGACCTGGAAAACCCTATCAGAAATTCTAGGAACAAAAATGATATCACAAAATAGCGAAATAAATTAGCAAAATCAGATGAACCCCAACTCACACCAATAGAAACAGCAAATAGACTCAATGATTTCTTCTCCACTATAGGACAAAACCTTGCCAATAAAATCCCAAGCTCAGATACCCCACCAAATGACTACCTCACTGGCAACTACCCGAACACACTATTCCTAGCTCCAACTAACCCTTACAAAGGCTCCCTTATTATCAACACACTAAAAAACAAGGCAGGAGATTTAAATACCTTACCACCCTTTATATACAAAAAAGTGTCACAAGTGCTGTCACCAATCATTGCAACACTCTTTAACAAATCCATTGAATCCTCTACCTTCCCTACAGTTCTCAAAACAGCAAGAGTCACCCCGATCCATAAAGGAGACCAAACAGAGTTGAATAACTATAGGCCAATATCCAACTTACACCCTCTCTCAAAAATCTTCGAAAAATTAATTCATAAACAAATATACTCCTACCTCATCTCCCAAAACATACTCAACCCCTGCCAATTTGGATTCAGGCCTAATAAAAATACTGATGATGCTATTATACACATGCTAGAACATATATACACTGCAATAGAGAAAAAAGAAGCCCCACTGGGGATCTTCATTGACTTACGTAAAGCTTTTCATACAGTTGACCATGACTTGCTCCACATAAAATTGTCACACTATGGTATAAGAGGGCACTCCCTCAACTACCTCAAGTCATACCTCAGCAACAGAAGCCAATATGTGTACAAAATGGGGCAAACTCTTCCACACAACCAATTACAGTTGGTGTCCCAGGGAAGTGTCCTTGGCCCTCTTCTCTTTCTCCTATACATAAATAACCTACCAAATGCTTCGCAACTACTCAAACCCACACTATTTGCAGATGACACTACATACGTCATCTCTCACCCGAGCCAAGTCATGCTAGCCAATACTGTAAATACCGAATTACAGAAAATGTCTACCTGGATGAGGACTAACAAACTTACACTAAACATTGACAAAACCTACTTCATTCAGTTTGGTAACAGAGCTACAGATGTCCCTCTTAACATAATGATAAATGGATCACCTATCACAAAACTAACAGAGGGAAAATTCTTAGGAATCCACCTTGATAATAGACTCAAATTTCATACACATATACAACAAATTTCTAAGAAAATTTCCAAGACCGTAGGCATACTATTGAAGATACGGTACTATGTTCCACAGTCAGCCCTCCTGGCCCTATATCACTCTATTATTTACCCCTATCTCACCTATGGAATTTGTGCATGGGGCTCAACAACAATTAACCATCTCAGACCACTAATTACCCAACAAAAGGCTGCAGTCAGAATGATAACAAATTCCCACTTCAGGCAGCACACTCCACCAATATTCAAAACACTAAACCTACTCACCATACAAAACATCCATACTTATTACTGCACCTATTACATATATAGAACACTTAACTCTGATATTAACCCTCCCCTCAAACATCTCCTTGCCAACCTCAACAGAACACATGACCATAACACAAGGCACAGATTACTCTTTGATGTTCCTCGTGTCCATCTAACACTATGCAAAAAGTCAATGCACATAAAAGGCCCTAAAATCTGGAATTCATTACCTGTAAATATGAAAGAAACACTACCTGTTTATAAATTCAAGTTTTTAGCAAGCTGCTAACCAGACTGAGAGTCGAAGATCAAAATTAATTTTTTTATGAGAGAGCCACAAAATTTGATTAACACAAGCCTATCCGATGTTATCCTGACGCCAAATGACTTCGAACAGGCGATAAATGACATGCCCATGCACTCTGCCCCAGGGCCAGACTCATGGAACTCTGTGTTCATCAAGAACTGCAAGAAGCCCCTATCACGAGCCTTTTCCATCCTATGGAGAGGGAGCATGGACACAGGGGTCGTCCCACAGTTACTAAAAACAACAGACAGCCCCACTCCACAAAGAGGGCAGTAAAGCAACAGCAAAGAACTACAGACCAATAGCACTAACATCCCATATCATAAAAATCTTTGAAAGGGTCCTAAGAAGCAAGATCACCACACATCTAGAAACCCATCAGTTACACAACCCAGGGCAACATGGGTTTAGAACAGGTCGCTCCTGTCTGTCTCAACTATTGGATCACTACGACAAGGTCCTAAATGCACTAGAAGACAAAAAGAATGCAGATGTAATATATACAGACTTTGCAAAAGCCTTCGACAAGTGTGACCATGGCGTAATAGCGCACAAAATGCGTGCTAAAGGAATAACAGGAAAAGTCGGTCGATGGATCTATAATTTCCTCACTAGCAGAACACAGAGAGTAGTCGTCAACAGAGTAAAGTCCGAGGCAGCTACGGTGAAAAGGTCTGTTCCACAAGGCACAGTACTCGCTCCCATCTTGTTCCTCATCCTCATATCCGACATAGACAAGGATGTCAGCCACAGCACCGTGTCTTCCTTTGCAGATGACACCCGAATCTGCATGACAGTGTCTTCCATTGCAGACACTGCAAAGCTCCAGGCAGACATCAACCAAATCTTTCAGTGGGCTGCAGAAAACAATATGAAGTTCAACGATGAGAAATTTCAATTACTCAGATATGGTAAACATGAGGAAATTAAATCTTCATCAGAGTACAAAACAAATTCTGGCCACAAAATAGAGTGAAACACCAACGTCAAAGACCTGGGAGTGATCATGTCGGAGGATCTCACCTTCAAGGACCATAACATTGTATCAATCGCATCTGCTAGAAAAATGACAGGATGGATAATGAGAACCTTCAAAACTAGGGAGGCCAAGCACATGATGACACTCTTCAGGTCACTTGTTCTATCTAGGCTGGAATATTGCTGCACACTAACAGCACCTTTCAAGGCAGGTGAAATTGCCGACCTAGAAAATGTACAGAGAACTTTCACGGCGCGCATAACGGAGGTAAAACACCTCAATTACTGGGAGCGCTTGAGGTTCCTAAACCTGTATTCCCTGGAACGCAGGAGGGAGAGATACATGATTATATACACCTGGAAAATCCTAGAGGGACTAGTACCGAACTTGCACACGAAAATCACTCACTACGAAAGCAAAAGACTTGGCAGATGATGCACCATCCCCCCAATGAAAAGCAGGGGTGTCACTAGCACGTTAAGAGACCATACAATAAGTGTCAGGGGCCCGAGACTGTTCAACTGCCTCCCAGCACACATAAGGGGGATTACCAACAGACCCCTGGCAGTCTTCAAGCTGGCACTGGACAAGCACCTAAAGTCAGTTCCTGATCAGCCGGGCTGTGGCTCGTACGTTGGTTTGCGTGCAGCCAGCAGCAACAGCCTGGTTGATCAGGGGCTGATCCACCAGGAGACCTGGTCACAGACCGGGCCGCGGGGGCGTTGACCCCCGGAACTCTCTCCAGGTAACTCCAGGTCTTCTCAAAGATCACTTACTCACCCAAAACCAAATAAATACTGAATAACTGAACCTTATAATTTGTATATCTTAAATGTTTCTCACAATTATATCACATAAATGTTAAACCTAAGACCCAATCTAACTTTATTATTTTTTAAATACACTACCTAACAGAATACTCCATTCTACTGAATGTACAACAATGCATGCAACCATATGACCTGTCTTTGTAATACTCATTTGTGCTTTATAGTTATCTGTTTACAATAATGTTTTATCACTGATTACAAAATTTGCACCAGTCAACTATAGTGATAATATAGCATTTATTGTGGTGGAGACGAAAAAAAAAAAAAAATAGAAAAGCTAGATACAGCGATTGATAAACAAGGGTTGAGGTCGACCGTTCGTCACTGTAGGAGCTGCCAGATATCACCGGCTCTTCAACACGCAAGTTATACTTTTGTATCAGTCAAATCACATATTACTCGGGTAGATAATTTCCAGTAGATCCTTCATGTGTTAGCTCAAATCACCGACCAGTATGTTTTAAATAAGTGACCCACTGATCAGATCAGATCGACTGGTCCGAACCCTTGACTGGTCCGAACCCTTGACTGGTCCGAACCCAGGACTGGTTTCAAACGGTTTCGTTGGACAATAAAGCAGACTGTAAACGGATGGGGTTGTAGGCGCCCTTATAAACACAAACATTAAAAATCAGGAACGTGACGGTAAGCTGTCCAATATACAAAAACAGTTAGAAACAGAAATACAAATAGCTAGAGCTTCATTTAAGGTTATTAATAGAATATTCAAGAGGTTGCTAGTAGAATTGCAGTAAATCAACCATTCAAATCATGAAGCTGTGTGTAGTCTGTGGTCAGTCAAACAAACGGGCTTCCACATGGATAAATTGTCATTTTTGTGGAAATTGGTGTCACGCCCCTTGTGCAGATATTCAAGAACTAGCTACAAGCAGTATTAAAACAGAGAAGTGTTTTTGGGTATGCCCAAATGAGGAAAATCTGTGGACTAAAATCACAAGGGTATTAAAAGAGGACAACATCAAAGCTGCTTTCATAGAAAACCTGGAAGCTTTCTACAACAGATGGGAACATAAAAAGTCTGGGCTGAATGGTACTGCCCTTGATACTGGCCATGTAGTCAGAAACTGTAAGGCTGGAGGTGATGTCCTGGTAGTCAGTAAATGTGGGGCTGATAGTGCTGTCCTGGGAGACAGTAATGGTGAAGCTGGAGGTGCTGTCCTGGGAGACAGAAATGGTGAAGCTGGAGATACTGTCCTGGGAGACAGTAATGGTGAAGCTGGAGATTTTGTCCAGGTAGTCGGGAATTATACGCAGGAAGGAATACATATAAATGACCTCATAGAGGACAGGAGCCATAGTAGGGAAACAAGTGTAGTCAAAGATAAGATAAAACCAATATTGCAAATTAGAAATACCGCAGGAAATAGCAAACGAGGACTCCAATAGCAATAGTGAGGATAAATTACCAAAAACAACTGGTGGGAGCTCCATTGTTGGTGCTAGGGAGGATAGAAGTAAGACAGGGAAACATGCACCAACAGGGAATACAGCAACAGAAACCCAAGGCAAACGGAAACCAAGCCTGTGCACATACTATGCACTTGGTATCTGCTGGCATGGGAAATCTGGAAAAACGGATGGGACATGCAACTATGACCACCCTAGAAAATGCCATACCCATATGACAACAGGAAAATGCAAACTCCCTTCCTGTAAGCTTTTTCACCCTGAAATGTGTACCTCTTCAGTACAGGAAAGACTGTGCTATAACTTAAATTGCCAGGCATACCATCTAAAGGGGACAAAAAGATACAAAACATCCAGGCCATGGGAAAACCTGGGTAGCCACAGCCACTCAAGAGGGAGAGGTTTTTTAGTGCCAGGAAGGAAAAAAAACTGGCAGGAAATGGCAGAAATCGTACACCAAATCCAGTCATTCCTGGAGTGGAACCACAGTCGATGGCCTCCACTCCAAACCAACAGATACAGATACTAATGCCGAAAAAAAAATCCCCCCCCAGTACCAACAATACCACCAGTCCGATAACATTCTTCTTTGCAAATATACAGGGTCTAAAGCCAGCAACAAACAACAAAATACCTTTCATCCGTGGACTGCTTGCAGAGGCAAAGGCAATGTTCACGGCTTTCACTGAGACCCACATAAAGGATCACTTGGACAACGAAATATGGATCCCAGGTTACAACCTATACAGATGTGACAGAGTGAACAGGCAAAAGGGGGGGGGGTTGGCCTGTACATTGCAGAGTCACTTGTTTGCACAGAACTGCTAAATGCCTCAAATGATGTAGTGGAAGTTTTAGCAGTAAAGGTCGAGAACCAAAACCTAGTCATTGTGGTAGTCTACAAGCCTCCGGATGCAACATCCCAGCAATTCCAGGAACAGCTGTTAAAAATTGACCACTGTCTGGAAAATCTTCCAGCTCCTGCACCCAACATCTTGCTCCTGGGGGATTTCAACTTAAGGCACCTAAAATGGAGGAATATAGCAAATAATATTGTTGCAGTAATAACACCAGGAGGCAGCTCTGATGAAAACTCACACTCACACGAGCTTTTAAATCTCTGCACAAAATTCAATTTAAACCAGCAAATAATAGAGCCTACTAGACTGGAGAATACACTAGACCTCATCTTCACTAACAATGATGATCTGATAAGAAATGTCACCATATCAAAAACAATATACTCAGATCACAACATAATTGAGGTTCAGACATGTATGCGTGGAGCCCCAGACCGACAAAATGAGACTAGTCACGAGGGAGCATTCACCAAATTCAACTTCAATAACAAAAACATAAAGTGGGACCAAGTAAACCAAGTCCTAACCGATATAAGCTGGGAAGATATACTAAGCAACACAGACCCCAACTTATGCCTAGAACAGATTAACTCGGTGGCACTCGATGTATGCACAAGGCTTATTCCTCTAAGAAAAAGGAGGAGTAGATGTAAAATAGAAAGAGACAGGCGCTCCCTTTACAGGCGACAGAAAAGAATAACAGAGCGGCTAAAAGAGGTCAATATATCTGAAATGCGTAGGGAGACACTGGTCAGAGAAATAGCAAGCATCGAACTTAAGCTAAAAGAATCCTTTAGGAGTCAGGAATCGCGGGAAGAACTAAAAGCCATAAATGAAATCGAAAGAAACCCAAAGTATTTCTTCTCCTATGCCAAATCAAAATCGAGAACAACGTCCAGTATTGGGCCCCTACTTAAACAAGATGGGTCCTACACAGATGACAGCAAGGAAATGAGTGAGCTACTCAAGTCCCAATATGACTCAGTTTTTAGCAAGCCGCTAACCAGACTGAGAGTCCAAGATCAAAATGAATTTTTTATGAGAGAGCCACAAAATTTGATTAACACAAGCCTATCCGATGTTATCCTGACGCCAAATGACTTCGAACAGGCGATAAATGACATGCCCATGCACTCTGCCCCAGGGCCAGACTCATGGAACTCTGTGTTCATCAAGAACTGCAAGAAGCCCCTATCACGAGCCTTTTCCATCCTATGGAGAGGGAGCATGGACACGGGGGTCGTCCCTCAGTTACTAAAAACAACAGACATAGCCCCACTCCACAAAGGGGGCAGTAAAGCAACAGCAAAGAACTACAGACCAATAGCACTAACATCCCATATCATAAAAATCTTTGAAAGGGTCCTAAGAAGCAAGATCACCACCCATCTAGAAACCCATCAGTTACACAACCCAGGGCAACATGGGTTTAGAACAGGTCGCTCCTGTCTGTCTCAACTATTGGATCACTACGACAAGGTCCTAAATGCACTAGAAGACAAAAAGAATGCAGATGTAATATATACAGACTTTGCAAAAGCCTTCGACAAGTGTGACCATGGCGTAATAGCGCACAAAATGCGTGCTAAAGGAATAACAGGAAAAGTCGGTCGATGGATCTATAATTTCCTCACTAACAGAACACAGAGAGTAGTCATCAACAGAGTAAAGTCCGAGGCAGCTACGGTGAAAAGCTCTGTTCCACAAGGCACAGTACTAGCTCCCATCTTGTTCCTCATCCTCATATCCGACATAGACAAGGATGTCAGCCACAGCACCGTGTCTTCCTTTGCAGATGACACCCGAATCTGCATGACAGTGTCTTCCATTGCAGACACTGCAAGGCTCCAGGCGGACATCAACCAAATCTTTCAGTGGGCTGCAGAAAACAATATGAAGTTCAACGATGAGAAATTTCAATTACTCAGATATGGTAAACATGAGGAAATTAAATCTTCATCAGAGTACAAAACAAATTCTGGCCACAAAATAGAGCGAAACACCAACGTCAAAGACCTGGGAGTGATTATGTCGGAGGATCTCACCTTCAAGGACCATAACATTGTATCAATCGCATCTGCTAGAAAAATGACAGGATGGATAATGAGAACCTTCAAAACTAGGGAGGCCAAGCCCATGATGACACTCTTCAGGTCACTTGTTCTATCTAGGCTGGAATATTGCTGCACTCTAACAGCACCTTTCAAGGCAGGTGAAATTGCCGACCTAGAAAATGTACAGAGAACTTTCACGGCGCGCATAACGGAGATAAAACACCTCAATTACTGGGAGCGCTTGAGGTTTCTAAACCTGTATTCCCTGGAACGCAGGAGGGAGAGATACATGATTATATACACCTGGAAAATCCTAGAGGGACTAGTACCGAACTTGCACACGAAAATCACTCACTACGAAAGCAAAAGACTTGGCAGACGATGCACCATCCCCCCAATGAAAAGCAGGGGTGTCACTAGCACGTTGAGAGACCATACAATAAGTGTCAGGGGCCCGAGACTGTTCAACTGCCTCCCAGCACACATAAGGGGGATTACCAACAGACCCCTGGCAGTCTTCAAGCTGGCACTGGACAAGCACCTAAAGTCAGTTCCTGATCAGCTGGGCTGTGGCTCGTACATTGGTTTGCGTGCAGCCAGCAGCAACAGCCTGGTTGATCAGGCGCTGATCCTCCAGGAGGCCTGGTCACAGACCGGGCCGCCGGGGCGTTGACCCCCGAAACTCTCTCCAGGTAAACTCCAGGTAAACATCATTGCTTAGTTAATCTTAAGTTAATTTTAAGCCAGCCCATAATGCTATGCATACAAGTGGCTTTGGCATGCTGCTCTTACCTGTATTTTTTTGAACCTCTGTATTTATGTTCAAATTATTAAATAAATAAACAAATAAATAAATAAATAAATAGTCTGACATAAGAGAAAATGTGTTACTGGAAGTAACTAGAAAATTATTCTTTCATATGTATGTAAGTTTATTCTGGTATACACAAGTACAGTTACATAGATTATCATACATAACAGCATACATGTAGAGAACCTGGGATAACTCAAAAAAGTCAGAGTGACTTATTTCTATTGCCTTCACTCAGAGCGTCATTTCTTCTAAAAATGGTGTTACATGAGAATGGGAGTGTTCTCCTTCATTTATTCTACCATATCAATGTAGAGTCAACTTGTGTACAATGTAACTTGTACACAAACCAGACGTGTACACTTTGTTTACTAAACATATGTTAGCCTGGTTTGTTTACATAACTCTGTGCCTGTCCTCCCTCATGTACTCATTCTCTCTCTCTCTGTCTCTCTCTCATTTATTCATTTTATCTCGTTTACTCACCTCTGACCCTACATTAAGACTGCAAATATTTTAAGGTAAGTAATGAGTGAACTGTATATGATTTTATCACTCTGGAATGCTTAAATATCATAGAATATTATGTGTGGTAGAATATTATTAGGTTGGTAGACAGCAACCACCCAGGGAAGTACTACCGTCCTGTGGTAGTAGGTTGGTAGACAGCAACCACCCAGGGAGGTACTACCGTCCTGTGGTAGTAGGTTGGTAGACAGCAACCACCCAGGGAAGTACTACCGTCCTGTGGTAGTAGGTTGGTAGACAGCAACCACCCAGGGAAGTACTACCGTCCTGTGGTAGTAGGTTGGTAGACAGCAACCACCCAGGGAAGTACTACCGTCCTGTGGTAGTAGGTTGGTAGACAGCAACCACCCAGGGAAGTACTACCGTCCTGTGGTAGTAGGTTGGTAGACAGCAACCACCCAGGGAAGTACTACCGTCCTGTGGTAGTAGGTTGGTAGACAGCAACCACCCAGGGAAGTACTACCGTCCTGTGGTAGTAGGTTGGTAGACAGCAACCACCCAGGGAAGTACTACCGTCCTGTGGTAGTAGGTTGGTAGACAGCAACCACCCAGGGAAGTACTACTGTCCTGTGGAAGTATGTTGGTAGACAGCAACCACCCAGGGAAGTACTACTGTCCTGTGGTAGTAGGTTGGTAAACAGCAACCACCCAGGGAAGTACTACTGTCCTGTGGTAGTAGGTTGGTAGACAGCAACCACCCAGGGAAGTACTACTGTCTTGTGGTAGTAGGTTGGTAGACAGCAACCACCCAGGGAAGTACTACTGTCCTGTGGTAGTAGGTTGGTAGACAGCAACCACCCAGGGAAGTACTACCGTCCTGTGGTAGTAGGGTGGTAGACAGCAACCACCCAGGGAAGTACTACCGTCCTGTGGTAGTAGGTTGGTAGACAGCAACCACCCAGGGAAGTACTACCGTCCTGTGGTAGTAGGTTGGTAGACAGCAACCACCCAGGGAAGTACTACCGTCCTGTGGTAGTAGGTTGGTAGACAGCAACCACCCAGGGAAGTACTACCGTCCTGTGGTAGTAGGTTGGTAGACAGCAACCACCCAGGGAAGTACTACCGTCCTGTGGTAGTAGGTTGGTAGACAGCAACCACCCAGGGAAGTACTACCGTCCTGTGGTAGTAGGTTGGTAGACAGCAACCACCCAGGGAAGTACTACCGTCCTGTGGTAGTAGGTTGGTAGACAGCAACCACCCAGGGAAGTACTACCGTCCTGTGGTAGTAGGTTGGTAGACAGCAACCACCCAGGGAAGTACTACCGTCCTGTGGTAGTAGGTTGGTAGACAGCAACCACCCAGGGAAGTACTACCGTCCTGTGGTAGTAGGTTGGTAGACAGCAACCACCCAGGGAAGTACTACCGTCCTGTGGTAGTAGGTTGGTAGACAGCAACCACCCAGGGAAGTACTACTGTCCTGTGGTAGTAGGTTGGTAGACAGCAACCACCCAGGGAAGTACTACTGTCCTGTGGTAGTAGGTTGGTAAACAGCAACCACCCAGGGAAGTACTACTGTCCTGTGGTAGTAGGTTGGTAGACAGCAACCACCCAGGGAAGTACTACTGTCTTGTGGTAGTAGGTTGGTAGACAGCAACCACCCAGGGAAGTACTACTGTCCTGTGGTAGTAGGTTGGTAGACAGCAACCACCCAGGGAAGTACTACCGTCCTGTGGTAGAAGGGTGGTAGACAGCAACCACCCAGGGAAGTACTACCGTCCTGTGGTAGTAGGTTGGTAGACAGCAACCACCCAGGGAAGTACTACCGTCCTGTGGTAGTAGGTTGGTACCCAGGGAAGTACTACCGTCCTGTGGTAGTAGGTTGGTAGACAGCAACCACCCAGGGAAGTACTACCGTCCTGTGGTAGTAGGTTGGTAGACAGCAACCACCCAGGGAAGTACTACCGTCCTGTGGTAGTAGGTTGGTAGACAGCAACCACCCAGGGAAGTACTACCGTCCTGTGGTAGTAGGTTGGTAGACAGCAACCACCCAGGGTAGTAGGTTGGTAGACAACAACCACCCAGGGAAGTACTACCGTCCTGTGGTAGTAGGTTGGTAGACAGCAACCACCCAGGGAAGTACTACCGTCCTGTGGTAGTAGGTTGGTAGACAGCAACCACCCAGGGAAGTACTACTGTCCTGTGGTAGTAGGTTGGTAGACAGCAACCACCCAGGGAAGTACTACTCTCCTGTGGTAGTAGGTTGGTAGACAGCAACCACCCAGGGAAGTACTACCGTCCTGTGGTAGTAGGTTGGTAGACAGCAACCACCCAGGGAAGTACTACCGTCCTGTGGTAGTAGGTTGGTAGACAGCAACCACCCAGGGAAGTACTACCGTCCTGTGGTAGTAGGTTGGTAGACAGCAACCACCCAGGGAAGTACTACCGTCCTGTGGTAGTAGGTTGGTAGACAGCAACCACCCAGGGAAGTACTACCGTCCTGTGGTAGTAGGTTGGTAGACAGCAACCACCCAGGGAAGTACTACTGTCCTGTGGTAGTAGGTTGGTAGACAGCAACCACCCAGGGAAGTACTACCGTCCTGTGGTAGTAGGTTGGTAGACAGCAACCACCCAGGGAAGTACTACCGTCCTGTGGTAGTAGGTTGGTAGACAGCAACCACCCAGGGAAGTACTACCGTCCTGTGGTAGTAGGTTGGTAGACAGCAACCACCCAGGGAAGTACTACCGTCCTGTGGTAGTAGGTTGGTAGACAGCAACCACCCAGGGAAGTACTACCGTCCTGTGGTAGTAGGTTGGTAGACAGCAACCACCCAGGGAAGTACTACTGTCCTGTGGTAGTAGGTTGGTAGACAGCAACCACCCAGGGAAGTACTACCGTCCTGTGCTAGTAGGTTGGTAGACAGCAACCACCCAGGGAAGTACTACCGTCCTGTGGTAGTAGGTTGGTAGACAGCAACCACCCAGGGAAGTACTACCGTCCTGTGGTAGTAGGTTGGTAGACAGCAACCACCCAGGGAAGTACTACTGTCCTGTGGTAGTAGGTTGGTAGACAGCAACCACCCAGGGAAGTACTACCGTCCTGTGGTAGTAGGTTGGTAGACAGCAACCACCCAGGGAAGTACTACCGTCCTGTGGTAGTAGGTTGGTAGACAGCAACCACCCAGGGAAGTACTACCGTCCTGTGGTAGTAGGTTGGTAGACAGCAACCACCCAGGGAAGTACTACTGTCCTGTGGAAGTAGGTTGGTAGACAGCAACCACCCAGGGAAGTACTACTGTTCTGTGGTAGTAGGTTGGTAGACAGCAACCACCCAGGGAAGTACTACTGTCCTGTGGTAGTAGGTTGGTAGACAGCAACCACCCAGGGAAGTACTACCGTCCTGTGGTAGTAGATTGGTAGACAGCAACCACCCAGGGAAGTACTACCGTCATGTGGTAGTAGGTTGGTAGACAGCAACCACCCAGGGAGGTACTACCGTCCTGTGGTAGTAGGTTGGTAGACAGCAACCACCCAGGGAGGTACTACCGTCCTGTGGTAGTAGGTTGGTAGACAGCAACCACCCAGGGAAGTACTACTGTCCTGTGGTAGTAGGTTGGTAGACAGCAACCACCCAGGGAAGTACTACCGTCCTGTGGTAGTAGGTTGGTAGACAGCAACCACCCAGGGAGGTACTACCGTCCTGTGGTAGTAGGTTGGTAGACAGCAACCACCCAGGGAAGTACTACTGTCCTGTGGTAGTAGGTTGGTAGACAGCAACCACCCAGGGAAGTACTACCGTCCTGTGGTAGTAGGTTGGTAGACAGCAACCACCCAGGGAAGTACTACTGTCCTGTGGTAGTAGGTTGGTAGACAGCAACCACCCAGGGAAGTACTACCGTCCTGTGGTAGTAGCTTGGTAGACAGCAACCACCCAGGGAAGAACTACCGTCCTGTGGTTGTAGGTTGGTAGACAGCAACCACCCAGGGAAGTACTACCGTCCTGCCAGATGACTGTGAAACAGAAACCTGTAACTGTTTTGCATGATGCTAGGATTGCTGGTTTCTTTTTCTGTCTCATAAACACGCTAGATAACAGGGATATCTTGCTACTCCTACTTACACTTTGGTCACACTTCACAGACACGCACATGCATATATATATATATATATACATACATCTAGGTTTTTCTCCTTTTTCTAAATATCTCTTGTTCTTCTTTATTTCTTCTATTGTCCATGGGGAAGTGGAAAAGAATCTTTCCTCCATAAGCCATGCATGTCGTATGAGGCGACTAAAATGCCTGGAGCAATGGGCTAGTAACCCCTTCTCCTGTAAACATTTACTAAAAAAGAGAAGAAGAAAAACTTTATAAAACTGGGATGCTTGAATGTGCGTGGATGTAGTGCGGATGACAAGAAACAGATGATTGCTGATGTTATGAATGAAAAGAAGTTGAATGTCCTGGCCCTAAGCAAAACAAACGTGAAGGGGGTAGGGGAGTTTCGGTAGGGGGAAATAAATAAAATTAAATCTGGAGTATCTGAGAGAGTTAGAGCAAAGGAAGGGGTAGCAGTAATGTTGAAGGATCAGTTATGGAAGGAGAAAATAGAATATGAATGTGTAAATTTAAGAATTATGTGAATTAAAGTAAAGGATGGATGTGAAAAGTGGGTCATAATAAGCGTGTATGCACCTGGAGAAGAGAGGAATGCAGAGGAGAGAGAGAGATTTTGGGAGATGTTAAGTGAATGTATAGGAACCTTTGAACCAAGTGAGAGAGTAATTGTGGTAGGGGACCCGAATGCTAAAGTAGGAGAAACTTTTAGAGAGGGTGTGGTAGGTAAGTTTGGGGTGCCAGGTGTAAATGATAATGGGAGCCCTTTGATTGAACTTTGTATAGAAAGGGGTTTAGTTATAGGTAATACATATTTTAAGAAAAAGAGGATAAATAAGTATACAAGATATGATGTAGGGCAAAATGACAGCAGTTTGTTGGATTATGTATTGGTAGATAAGAGACTGTTGAGTAGACTTCAGGATGTACATGTTTATAGAGGGGCCACAGATATATCAGATCACTTTCTAGTTGTAGCTACACTGAGAGTAAAAGGTAGATGGGACACAAGGAGAATAGAAGCCTCAGGGAAGAGAGAGTTGAAGGTTTATAAACTAAAAGAGGAGGCAGTTAGGGTAAGATATAAACAGCTATTGGAGGATAGATGGACTAATGAGAGCATAGGCAATGGGGTCGAAGAGGTATGGGGTAGGTTTAAAAATGTAGTGTTAGAGTGTTCAGCAGAAGTTTGTGGTTACAGGAAAGTGAGTGCGGGAGGGAAGAGGAGCGATTGGTGGAATGATGATGTAAAGAGAGTAGTAAGGGAGAAAAAGTTAGCATATGAGAAGTTTTTACAAAGTAGAAGTGATGCAATGAGGGAAGAGTATATGGAGAAAAAGAGAGAGGTTAAGAGAGTGGTGAAGCAATGTAAAAAGAGAGCAAATGAGAGAGTGGGTGAGATGTTATCAACAAGTTTTGTTGAAAATAAGAAAAAGTTTTGGAGTGAGATTAACAAGTTAAGAAAGCCTAGAGAACAAATGGATTTGTCAGTTAAAAATATGAGAGGAGAGTTATTAAATGGAGAGTTAGAGATATTGGGAAGATGGAGGGAATATTCTGAGGAATTGTTAAATGTTGATGAAGATAGGGAAGCTGTGATTTCGTGTATAGGGCAAGGAGGAATAACATCTTGTAGGAGTGAGGAAGAGCCAGTTGTGAGTGTGGGGGAAGTTCATGAGGCAGTAGGTAAAATGAAAGTGGGTAAGGCAGCCAGGATTGATTGGATAAAGATAGAAATGTTAAAAGCAGATGGGGATATAGTTTTGGAGTGGTTGGTGCAATTATTTAATAAATGTATGGAAGAGGGTAAGGTACCTAGGGATTGGCAGAGAGCATGCATAGTTCCTTTGTATGAAGGCAAAGGGGACAAAAAGAGTGCAAAAATAATATGGGGATAAGTCTGTTGAGTATACCTGGTAAAGTGTATGGTAGAGTTATTATTGAAAGAATTAAGAGTAAGACGGAGAATAGGATAGCAGATGAACAAGGAGGCTTTAGGAAAGGTAGGGGGTGTGTGGACCAGGTGTTTACAGTGAAACATATAAGTGAACAGTATTTAGATAAGGCTAAAGAGGTCTTTGTGGCATTTATGGATTTGGAAAAGGCGTATGACAGGGTGGATAGGGGGCAATGTGGCAGATGTTGCAGGTGTATGGTGTAGGGGGTAGGTTACTGAAAGCAGTGAAGAGTTTTTACGAGGATAGTAAGGCTCAAGTTAGAGTATATAGGAAAGAGGGAGATTATTTCCCAGTAAAAGTAGGCCTTAGACAAGGATGTGTGATGTCACTGTGGTTGTTTAATATATTTATAGATGGGGTTGTAAGAGAAATAAATGCGAGGGTCTTGGCAAGAGGCGTGGAGTTAAAAGATAAAGAATCACACATAAAGTGGGAGTTGTCACAGTTGCTCTTTGCTGATGACACTGTGCTCTTGGGAGATTCTAAAGAGAAGTTGCAGAGGTTGGTGGATGAATTTGGAAGGGTATGCAAAAGAAGAAAATTAAACGTGAATACAGGAAAGTGTAAGGTTATGAGGATTACAAAAAGATTAGGTGATGAAAGATTGGATATCAGATTGGAGGGAGAGAGTATGGAGGAGGTGAATGTATTCAGATATTTGGGAGTGGACGTGTCAGCGGATGGGTCTATGAAAGATGAGGTGAATCATAGAATTGATGAGGGGAAAAGGGTGAGTGGTGCACTTAGGAGTCTCTGGAGACAAAGAACATTGTCCTTGGAGGCAAAGAGGAGAATGTATGAGAGTATAATTTTACCAACGCTCTTATATGGGTGTGAAGCATGGGTGATGAATGTCGCAGCGAGCAGAAGGTCTTGAGGCAGTGGAGATGTCATGTCTGAGGGCAATGTGTGGTGTGAATATAATGCAGAGAATTCGTAGTTTGGAAGTTAGGAGGAGGTGCAGGATTACCAAAACTGTTGTCCAGAGGGCTGAGGAAGGGTTGTTTAGGTGGTTTGGACATGTAAAGAGAATGGAGCGAAACAGAATGACTTCAAGAGTGCATCAGTCTGTAGTGGAAGGAAGGCAGGGTAGGGGTCTGCCTAGGAAAGGTTGGATGGAGGGGGTAAAGGAGGTTTTGTGTGCGAGTGGCTTGGACTTCCAGCAGGCATGCGTGAGCATGTTTGATAGGAGTGAATAGAGACAAATGGTTTTTAATACTTGACGTGCTGTTGGAGTGTGAGCAAAGTAACATTTATGAAGGGGTTCAGGGAAACCGGCAGGCCGGACTTGAGTCCTGGAGATGGGAAGTACAGTGCCTGCACTCTGAAGGAGGGGTGTTAATGTTGCAGTTTAAAAACTGTAGTATAAAGCACCCTTCTGGCAAGGCAGTGATGGAGTGAATGATGGTGAAAGTTTTTCTTTTTTGGGCCACCCTGCCTTGGTGGGAATCGGCCAGTGTGATAATAAAAAAAATAAAAATTCTGTGTGGGTGGAATGACCTGGTATGGTAGCCCGGCTGACTACCATACATACCACACTTGATTTCTTACAATAAATGCTAGGTAGTAGGTTGGTAGACATCAACCACCCAGGGAAGTACTACCGTCCTGCCAGATGACTGTGAAACAAAAACCTGTAACTGTTTTGCATGATGGGAGGATTGCTGGTTTCTTTTTCTGTCTCATAAACACGCTAGATAACAGGGATATCTTGCTACTCCTGCTTACACTTTGGTCACACTTCACAGACACGCACATGCATATATATATACATACATCTAGGTTTTTCTCCTTTTTCTAAATAGCTCTTGTTCTTCTTTATTTCTTCTATTGTCCATGGGGAAGTGGAAAAGAATCTTTCCTCCATAAGCCATGCGTGTCATATGAGGCGACTAAAATGCCGGGAGCAATGGGCTAGTAACCCCTTCTCCTGTAGACATTTACTAAAAAAGAGAAGAAAAACTTTATAAAACTGGGATGCTTACATGTGCGTGGATGTAGTGCGGATGACAAGAAACAGATGATTGCTGATGTTATGAATGAAAAGAAGTTGGATGTCCTGGCCCTAAGCGAAACAAAGCTGAAGGGGGTAGGAGAGTTTCAGTGGGGGGAAATAAATGGGATTAAATCTGGAGTATCTGAGAGAGTTAGAGCAAAGGAAGGGGTAGCAGTAATGTTAAATGATCAGTTATGGAAGGAGAAAAGAGAATATGAATGTGTAAATTCAAGAATTATGTAGATTAAAGTAAAGGTTGGATGCGAGAAGCGGGTCATAATAAGCGTGTATGCACCTGGAGAAGAGAGGAATGCAGAGGAGAGAGAGAGATTTTGGGAGATGTTAAGTGAATGTATAGGAGCCTTTGAACCAAGTGAGAGAGTAATTGTGGTAGGGGACCTGAATGCTAAAGTAGGAGAAACTTTTAGAGAGGGTGTGGTAGGTAAGTTTGGGGTGCCAGGTGTTAATGATAATGGGAGCCCTTTGATTGAACTTTGTATAGAAAGGGGTTTAGTTATAGGTAATATATATTTTAAGAAAAAGAGGATAAATAAGTATACAAGATATGATGTAGGGCGAAATGACAGTAGTTTGTTGGATTATGTATTGGTAGATAAAAGACTGTTGAGTAGACTTCAGGATGTACATGTTTATAGAGGGGCCACAGATATATCAGATCACTTTCTAGTTGTAGCTACACTGAGAGTAAAAGGTAGATGGGATACAAGGAGAATAGAAGCATCAGGGAAGAGAGAGGTGAAGGTTTATAAACTAAAAGAGGCAGTTAGGGTAAGATATAAACAGCTATTGGAGGATAGATGGGCTAATGAGAGCATAGGCAATGGGGTCGAAGAGGTATGGGGTAGGTTTAAAAATGTAGTGTTAGAGTGTTCAGCAGAAGTTTGTGGTTACAGGAAAGTGGGTGCAGGAGGGATGAGGAGCGATTGGTGGAATGATGATGTAAAGAGAGTAGTAAGGGAGAAAAAGTTAGCATATGAGAAGTTTTTACAAAGTAGAAGTGATGCAAGGAGGGAAGAGTATATGGAGAAAAAGAGAGAGGTTAAGAGAGTGGTGAAGCAATGTAAAAAGAGAGAAAATGAGAGAGTAGGTGAGATGTTATCAACAAATTTTGTTGAAAATAAGAAAAAGTTTTGGAGTGAGATTAACAAGTTAAGAAAGCCTAGAGAACAAATGGATTTGTCAGTTAAAAATAGGAGAGGAGAGTTATTAAATGGAGAGTTAGAGGTATTGGGAAGATGGAGGGAATATTTTGAGGAATTGTTAAATGTTGATGAAGATAGGGAAGCTGTGATTTCGTGTATAAGGCAAGGAGGAATAACATCTTTTAGGAGTGAGGAAGAGCCAGTTGTGAGTGTGGGGGAACTCGTGAGGCAGTAGGTAAAATGAAAGGGGGTAAGGCAGCCGGGATTGATGGGATAAAGATAGAAATGTTAAAAGCAGGTGGGGATATAGTTTTGGAGTGGTTGGTGCAATTATTTCATAAATGTATGGAAGAGGGTAAGGTACCTAGGGATTGGCAGAGAGCATGCATAGTTCCTTTGTATAAAGGCAAAGGGGATAAAAGAGAGTGCAAAAATTATAGGGGGATAAGTCTGTTGAGTATACCTGGTAAAGTGTATGGTAGAGTTATAATTGAAAGAATTAAGAGTAAGACGGAGAATAGGATAGCAGATGAACAAGGAGGCTTTAGGAAAGGTAGGGGGTGTGTGGACCAGGTGTTTACAGTGAAACATATAAGTGAACAGTATTTAGATAAGGCTAAAGAGGTCTTTGTGGCATTTATGGATTTGGAAAAGGCGTATGACAGGGTGGATAGGGGGGCAATGTGGCAGATGTTGCAAGTGTATGGTGTAGGAGGTAGGTTACTGAAAGCAGTGAAGAGTTTTTACGAGGATAGTGAGGCTCAAGTTAGAGTATGTAGGAAAGAGGGAAAATTTTTCCCAGTAAAAGTAGGCCTTAGACAAAGATGTGTGATGTCACCGTGGTTGTTTAATATATTTATAGATGGGGTTGTAAGAGAAGTAAATGCGAGGGTCTTGGCAAGAGGCGTGGAGTTAAAAGATAAAGAATCACACACAAAGTGGGAGTTGTCACAGCTGCTCTTTGCTGATGACACTGTGCTCTTGGGAGATTCTGAAGAGAAGTTGCAGAGATTGGTGGATGAATTTGGTAGGGTGTGCAAAAGAAGAAAATTAAAGGTGAATACTGGAAAGAGTAAGGTTATGAGGATAACAAAAAGATTAGGTGATGAAAGATTGGATATCAGATTGGAGGGAGAGAGTATGGAGGAGGTGAACGTATTCAGATATTTGGGAGTGGACGTGTCAGCGGATGGGTCTATGAAAGATGAGGTGAATCATAGAATTGATGAGGGAAAAAGTGTGAGTGGTGCACTTAGGAGTCTGTGGAGACAAAGAACTTTGTCCTTGGAGGCAAAGAGGGGAATGTATGAGAGTATAGTTTTACCAACGCTCTTATATGGGTGTGAAGCGTGGGTGATGAATGTTGCAGCGAGGAGAAGGCTGGAGGCAGTGGAGATGTCATGTCTGAGGGCAATGTGTGGTGTGAATATAATGCAGAGAATTCGTAGTTTGGAAGTTAGGAGGAGGTGCGGGATTACCAAAACTGTTGTCCAGAGGGCTGAGGAAGGGTTGTTGAGGTGGTTCGGACATGTAGAGAGAATGGAGTGAAACAGAATGACTTCAAGAGTGTATCAGTCTGTAGTGGAAGGAAGGCGGGGTAGGGGTCGGCCTAGGAAAGGTTGGAGGGAGGGGGTAAAGGAGGTTTTGTGTGCGAGGGGCTTGGACTTCCAGCAGGCATGCATGAGCGTGTTTGATAGGAGTGAATGGAGACAAATGGTTTTTAATACTTGATGTGCTGTTGGAGTGTGAGCAAAGTAACATTTATGAAGGGGTTCAGGGAAACCGGCAGGCCGGACTTGAGTCCTGGAGATGGGAAGTACAGTGCCTGCACTCTGAAGGAGGGGTGTTAATGTTGCAGTTTAAAAACTGTAGTGTAAAGCACCCTTCTGGCAAGACAGTGATGGAGTGAATGATGGTGAAAGTTTTTCTTTTTCGGGCCACCCTGCCTTGGTGGGAATCGGCCAGTGCGATAATAAATAAATAATAAAAAATACTACTCATCTCACCCTAGATTAAGACTATAAATATTTTAAGGTAAGTAATGAGTGCACTATGTGTGTATTGTACTTTTTTATTGTGTTTTGATGCCTAGTTCTATTGCTAGCCTAATATATGTTAGTGTAAACTTGTCATCTAGTATTTGTTTGCATTTATAAGGAAAAAAGTGTATTCCACTTTACGGCGGCAGCCTGGAACCTAACCTACTATGTAAGTGGGGGCCTACTGTAAAATTAAAGATATTCTTTTATTGATTTTTAATCCCTTAAGAATGATACATAAATATCACAAAGAAATTCCAGTATGATTATTTTATCTACAAAACTACATGTTAAAGAGAAGTGAATATTTATCATTTTAGCAGAAAACATCAAATTAAAACTTGAGAGGGAAAATTTGTGGACCTTTTATTTATTTACCATCAATGAGACTTGTGGTGGTGCATCACTGATGACAGATAATGAATATTAGTCTTGTATTTTGTAACCTTCAGAGATGGTATAAACCTTGGTAATAAATACCGACAAGTTGGTTTAGAAAGACACATAAGCAAACACTATAACATATTTATTAGAAAACGTTTCGGTCCTGGGACCTCGATCACTTCTAACATACATAGGTAGAAAGACATTATATATATAGGCGGAGAGTGAGATGTGACGCACGTGACCTGAGGAATGTCATAAGAGCATAAGAATGGAGGAACACTGTAGAAGGCCTATTATCTCATGCAAGGCAGGTCTTTATCAAAACAACCTCTACCTATGATGAGGACGGGTAGACGATGAAATCATGTGACTCCTGTGTTGTTGGGTTGGTGCTGCTTAAGTATCATGTATGCCAATGTTTTTGAAATTTTGTAGTTTCCAGTGTTGCATTCTATAGTGTCGGTGACGGCGATTAGTGAGGCTTCTAGGCACCGTCGGCGTCTGAGGTCTGGTTCGGTGAGAATGAGTTGTGCCTCATTCCAGTTCATCAAATGCCCCGTGGAGTCTCTGTGGAGGACACAGGCGTACCTTACATCGTCTCTGTTAGAGGCATTTCGATGCTCACTCAAGGCACAAGCTATCCTTAACAAACCGCCCATGGAACAGCCCCCTAAACAGTTCATAGTACTCCCATATGGCGATGTTGCCACGAATACTCGCCGGGCACTTGCTATGAGTAACATCAACGTTTTCACCATAAACACATCGTCTATCAAAGACCTCACTACTAAACGCAGCCCCACACCTCTAACTTCTACAGCAGGCGAATACACTATCCCCTATGGGATCTGTCCCAAGAAATATGTAGGCGAGACAGGCAGAGATCTTGCAGTCCCCCTGAATGAGCATTGAAATGCCTCTAACAGAGACGATGTAAGGTACGACTGTGTCCTCCACAGAGACTCCACGGGGCATTTGATGAACTGGAATGAGGCACAACTCATTCTCACCGAACCAGACCTCAGACGCCGACGGTGCCTAGAAGCTTCACTAATCGCCGTCACCGACACTATAGAACGCAACACTGGAAACTACAAAATTTCAAAAACATTGGCATACATGATACTTAAGCAACACCAACCCAACAACACAGGAGTCACATGATTTCATCGTCTACCCGTCCTCATCACAGGTAGAGGTTGTTTTGATAAAGACCTGCCTCGCATGAGCCAGTAGGCCTTCTACAGTGTTCCTCCATTCTTATGTTCTTATGACATTCCTCAGGTCACGTGCGTCACATCTCACTCTCCGCCTATATATATAATGTCTTTCTACCTATGTATGTTAGAAGTGATCGAGGTCCCAGGACCGAAACGTTTTCTAATAAATATGTTATAGTGTTTGCTTACGTGTCTTTCTAAACCAACCTTCAGAGATATACATGACCTACTAGTTTCATCCATAAGGCTGCTACTATTACCGGACTTAACAAAGTTATAATAAATATGTTATAGTGTTTGCTTACGTGTCTTTCTAAACCAACCTTCAGAGATATACATGACCTACTAGTTTCATCCATAAGGCTGCTACTATTACCAGACTTAACAAAGTTATTCACTGAAAACAATGATTCACAAGAATAAGTAGATGAAAAAACCTCTCACTATCTATATTCCTCTTAAAAACCCCATAACTTCATTTCAAATGCCTTTATGTAATCGAACATAACATCAAGTGTCTTGCCAGAGACTTGTAATTTAATGTTCAAATCATTTAAATGTTCGCAAAGATCGAAAAAAAAGTTTACAAACCCACACGATATCAGACATTTCTTAATAAGACACTTGTTGGTTACTCTAAAAGAGATTTATCTCATCCAGACATTCAACAAATTGTTTTAAAACAAAACCTGGACTAAGTCAACAAACATTGTTGTACTGAATCCACCTCCTTCAATAAATTCTGATTTTGTCTTTTATTCAAAGTTCGTGCAAAAATGTAATTAGCAATCTTGGTGACTGCATCACTTCTTGAAGTTCTTATAGACCAACTTTTGTACATAAAGCCTCGTGTATGATGCATTGAAAGTCTGTCACCCGATGACCAACATCTTTTACAGATTTACAAATCCTACTTCCTTACCAATCACGCCCCTCAAGGAAGGTTCCTTGATGTTGGTGAGGGGCTCTTGATTTAGGGAATTGGATCTGTGCTCCAGTTCCCCGAATTAAGCCTGAATGCCTTCCACATCCCCCCCCCCAGGCGCTGTATAATCCTCCGGGTTTAGCGCTTCCCCCTTGATTATAATAATAATAATTACCAATCACGCTGGGTGTTCCATCTGTTGTTACCTTACCAATCACTCTGGGTGCACCATCTGTTGTAACCTTACCAATCATGCTGGGTGTTCCATCTGTTGTAACCTTACCAATCATGCTGGGTGCACCATCTGTTGTAACCTTACAAATCACTCTGGGTGCACCATCTGTTGTAAACTTACCAATCATGCTTGGTGCACCATCTGCTGTAACCTTACCAATCATGCTGGGTGCACCATCTGTTGCAACGTTACCAATCATGTTCAGTGCACCATCTTTTGTAGCCTTACCAATCATGCTGTGTGCACCATCTGTTGCAACGTTACCAATCATGTTCAGTGCACCATCTTTTGTAGCCTTACCAATCATGCTGTGTGCACCATCTGTTGTAGCCTTAGCAATCATGCTGGCTGCACCATCTGTTGTAACCTTACCAATCACTTTGGGTGCACCATCTGTTGTAACCTTACCAATCATGCTGGGTGCACCATCTGTTGTAACCTTACCATCCATGTTGAGTGCACCGTCTGTTGAAACCTTAACAATCATGCTGGGTGCACAATCTGTTGTAACCTTACCAATCATGCTGGCTGCACCATCTGTTGCAACCTTACCAATCGCTCTGGGTGCACCATCTGTTGTAACCTTACCAATCATGCTGGGTGCACCATCTGTTGTAACCTTACCAATCATGCTGGGTGCACCATCTGTTGTAACCTTACCAATCACTCTGGGTGCACCATTTGTTGCAACCTTACCAATCATGCTTGGTGCACCATCTGTTGTAACCTCACAAATCATGTTGAGTGCACCATCTTTTGCAGCCTTACCAATCATGCTGGGTGCACCATCTGTTGTAACCTTACCAATCATGCTGGGTGCACCATCTGTTGTAACTTTACCAATCACACTGGGTGTACCATTTGTTGCAACCTTACCAATCATGCTGGGTGCACCATCTGTTGTAGCCTTAGCAATCATGCTGGCTGCACCATCTGTTGTAACCTTACCAATCAATCTGGGTGCACCATTTGTTGCAACCTTACCAATCATGCTGGGTGCACCATCTGTTGTAACCTTACCAATCACTCTGGGTGCACCATC
The DNA here is from genome assembly GCF_038502225.1 of Cherax quadricarinatus. NCBI lineage: Eukaryota > Metazoa > Arthropoda > Malacostraca > Decapoda > Parastacidae > Cherax > Cherax quadricarinatus. The sequence goes on from NC_091380.1 coordinate 14,827,859, forward strand.
TGTTGTAACCTTACCAATCATGCTTGGTGCACCATCTGTTGTAACCTTACCAATCACTCTTGGTGTACAATTTGTTGCAACCTTACCAATCATGCTGGGTGCACCATCTGTTGTAACCTTACCAATCACTCTGGGTGCACCATCTGTTGTAACCTTACCAATCATGCTGGGTGCACCATCTGTTGTAACCTTACCAATCATGCTGAGTGCACCATCTGTTGTAACTTCACCAATCATGTTGAGTGCACCATCTTTTGTAGCATTACCAATCATGCTGTGTGCACAATCTGTTGTAACTTTACCAATCATGCTGGGTGCACCATCTGTTGTAACCTTACCAATCATGCTGGGTGCACCATCTGTTGTAACCTCACCAATCATGTTGAGTGCACCATCTTTTGTAGCCTTACCAATCATGTTGGGTGCACCATCTGTTGTAACTTTACCAATCATACTGGGTGCACCATCTGTTGTAACCTTACCAATCACTCTGGGTGCACCATCTGCTGTAACCTTACCAATCATGATGGGTGCACCATCTGTTATAACCTTACCAATCACTCTAGGTGCACCATCTGTTGTAACCTACCAATCACTCTGGGTGCACCATCTGTTGTAACCTTACCAATCATGCTGGGTGCACCATCTGTTGTAACCTTACCAATCACTCTGGGTGCACCATCTGTTGCAACCTTACCAATCATGCTGGGTGCACAATCTGTTGTAACCTTACCAATCATGTTGGGTGCACCATCTGTTGTAACGTTACCAATCATGCTGGGTGCACCATCTGTTATAACATCACCAATCATGTTGAGTGCACCATCTTTTGTAGCCTTACCAATCATGCTGGGTGCACCATCTGTTGTAACCTTACCAATCATGCTGGGTGCACCATCTGTTGTAACCTTACCAATCACTTTGGGTGCACCATCTGCTGTAACCTTAACAATCATGCTGGGTGCACCATCTGTTGTAACCTTACCAATCACTCTGGGTGCACCATCTGTTGTAACCTTACCAATCACTCTGGGTGCACCATCTGTTGTAACCTTATCAATCATGCTGGGTGCACCATCTGTTGTAACCTTACCAATCACTCTGGGTGCACCATCTGTTGTAACCTTACCAATCATGCTGGGTGCACCATCTGTTGTAACCTTACCAATCAGTCTGGGTGCACCATCTGTTGCAACCTTACCAATCATGCTGGGTGCACCATCTGTTGTAACCTTACCAATCATGTTGAGTGTACCATCTGTTGTAACCTTACCACTCGTGCTGGGTGCACCATCTTTTGTAACCTTAGCAATCATGCTGGTTGCACCGTCTGTTGTAGCCTTACCATCCATGTTGAGTGCACCATCTGTTGTAACCTTAACAATCATGCTGGGTGCACCATCTGTTGTAACCTTACCAATCATGCTGGGTGCACCATCTGTTGTAACCTTACCAACCATGTTGAGTGCACCATCTGTTGTAACCTTACCAATCATGCTGGGTGCACCATCTGTTGTAACCTTACCAATCATGCTGGGTGCACCATCTGTTGTAACCTTACCAATCATGCTGGGTGCACCATCTGTTGTAACCTTACCAATCATGTTGAGTGCACCATCTGTTGTAACCTTACCAATCATGCTGGGTGCACCATCTGTTGTAACCTTACCAATCATGCTGGGTGCACCATCTGTTTTAGCCTTACCAATCATGCTGGGTGCACCATCTGTTGTAACCTTACCAATCATGCTGGGTGCACCATCTGTTTTAGCCTTACCAATCATGCTGGGTGCACCATCTATTGTAACCTTACCAATCATGCTGGGTGCACCATCTGTTGTAACCTTACCAATCATGCTGGGTGCACCATCTGTTTTAGCCTTTCCAATCATGCTGGGTGCACCATCTGTTGTAACCTTACCAATCATGCTGGGTGCGCCATCTGTTGTAACCTTACCAATCATGCTGGGTGCACCATCTGTTGTAACCTTACCAATCATGCTGGGTGCACCATCTGTTTTAGCCTTACCAATCATGCTGGGTGCACCATCTGTTGTAACCTTACCAATCATGCTGGGTGCACCATCTGTTGTAACGTTACCAATCATGCTGGGTGCACCATCTGTTTTAGCCTTACCAATCATGCTGGGTGCACCATCTGTTGTAACCTTACCAATCATGCTGGGTGCACCATCTGTTGTAACCTTACCAATCATGCTGGGTGCACCATCTGTTTTAGCCTTACCAATCATGCTGGGTGCACCATCTGTTGTAACCTTACCAATCATGCTGGGTGCACCATCTGTTTTAGCCTTACCAATCATGCTGGGTGCACCATCTGTTGTAACCTTACCAATCATGCTGGGTGCACCATCTGTTTTAGCCTTACCAATCATGCTGGGTGCACCATCTGTTTTAGCCTTACCAATCATGCTGGGTGCACCATCTGTTGTAACCTTACCAATCATGCTGGGTGCACCATCTGTTTTAGCCTTACCAATCATGCTGGGTGCACCATCTGTTGTAACCTTACCAATCATGCTGGGTGCACCATCTGTTTTAGCCTTACCAATCATGCTGGGTGCACCATCTGTTTTAGCCTTACCAATCATGCTGGGTGCACCATCTGTTGTAACCTTACCAATCATGCTGGGTGCACTATCTGTTGTTAATTGTTCCGCTGCATTACTTTCCAGCTTAAGTATCTTATCCTTAACAGTTTGTCTACTCTCAGACAAATCTTTAATGAGCTGAATAATCCTTTTTCTTTTCTGAAAGATTGTCACCAAGTAAAGAAGGACATAATAACATTGTTTCTTTAATATACTTCCCATCAGTAAGTGGCTTCCATGTTGAGCAATAACTTTGGTGACCTCAAAGTTAGTAGCAACTATGTTGGAACTTGGCCTACCAGAAATGATGTAAAGTACTTAATGTAAAGTATCACCTGATTGTTATCAACACAATATACTTCCCATCACTAAGTGGCTTCCATGTTGAACAATAACTTTGGTGACCTCAAAGTTAGTAGCAACTATGTTGGAACTTGGCCTACCAGAAATGATGTAAAGTACTTAATGTAAAGTATCACCTGATTGTTATCAACACAATATCACGAAAAGTGGTGAAATGATCTTAGGAATTGATGGACTATTTCCCCGCTTTTCTTGGGATGGATACGCCATAAATGTCACTTTTTTTTTTAGATGGGACCAGAGGTTCTTGGGCCGGAAAGAGGTTGTTGGTGTGCCAGGTTTGGCATGCGTGCCAAGGGTTGCCCACCCCTGACCTGGGAAGGGGTGATAATAACTTATTATTATACTATAAAGGATGTATTCTAGGAATAAGGTAAAAAGAGTTATTTACATTTACATATGTTAGCTAAAAAAAATAAAAAAAAAATAATTTCCCTCCCTCTCTGAAGCTACAATCATCAGACACCTTTTGGCACTCTTCTTGAACTGGTTCATGCTATGACTGGCTTTGACATGTGCGGGCAGTCTGTTCCATTCCTTTATTGCTTTACAATAAAAGGTGTTTGAAGCCTGGCCACTGACTGGGTATTACAAAATTGTGCTCTCTCCCCCTAGTACTATGATAGCTTGTATCAACATGGCGCTGAGTGTGAGGAGGCGCGTAAATACCATTGGTATTGAGCTGCTTCGTGGGGCGATTTCACCCTCTTCAGTGCAAGTCTTACTCCCAACAATCATTACGGAGACCTATGGAATCCAGGACGATGAGGTGTATGGTGTAGCCCTGAATGGGGCTTATAAAATCTTCGTCAAACTGAATTCCACGTCCGTGTATGAGTCTTTGGTGACGAGGTTCCAAGACGTGAGTCTTGACGCTACTCCAGCTGTGAAGGTGCGTTTGATCGACGTATCTCGCCACTTTACGTGGGTTAAGATACGTAATGTCCCATTTGAGGCAGATGAGGCTGACATAAGGAGTGTTTTTGAGACATATGGAACCGTACATCTGGCACAAAAGGGCAAGTGGACGGCAGGTGATTACATGGGACGTCCGGAGGGTACCTTTTCCCTGAAGATGACTCTGAGACATCCCATACCGTCTTACGTCGTGTTGGAGGACTTCAGGACGCAAGTTATGGTATCGTATGCCGGACAGAGACGTATGTGCAGAATATGTGGGGCGTACGACCATATGGCGGCAGAGTGCGTGAAGCTGAGGAGGGCGCCAGCGCAAACTGGTGAAGCACCAGTTACCAGCGTGATAGCTGTTGAGAGCCCAGTGTGCAAGCAAGGGCCTGGGCGCTTGTGGAGTGAAGAGGTGGAGGATTCCAAAGAGGAGAATGGCATGTGTGAGGTAAGCTGTGATGTAAAAGGATCTGTTACTACACAAAGGAAAAGTACAGAAGTGCAAGTGCAGGAGGAGGTGCAGGCTCTAGAGGAAGAGCTTCAGGAAGTGTTAAGGACATTGACACCGCCTGCAGAGGATGTTGTTCCTGAGCTGGTGAGAGACACGGCGGTGCCTGTAGAGGAATGTAAGGATAAAAAACATAGCAGGGTTACCGGGCCAACTAGTAAGAGAGAGTTGTCGCCGTGTGCTGTGGAACGGGGCGTGGTGGAGGTTGAGGTTCATCGTGAGGGAACCTCAGAAGATAACATGGATGTAGAGGGCATCACGAGGAAGAGAGCGGCGGCGTCAGACTCAGATGATGTCCTGACGCCGGCGCAGAGGTCTGGGAGGAAGGAAGAGCAATGTCGAAGCAGTCACGATAAGAGGCATCGCAAAAAAGGGGGAGGGGTTGATGGTG